>NW_024540433.1:0-102350 GCF_016647625.1 Suillus subalutaceus
GAGATCCAGATATCTTGAGTTCCAAATATTGAGTCCCAAACATAGAGTCCCGGATATCCAGTCCCGAAGCCCAAGATTCGAGACGAGACTTGAAACTCGAACATTGCTATGAGTTGCGAGTTTTGAGTCCCCACCGAGTCCTGACAATCGAGTCCCACAGCCGACTATCGAGTCCCAACCATCGAGTCCCAACCATCGAGTCCCGACAATCGAGTCTTGAAACCCGAGTCCTGACAATCGACTCCCGAAGCCCGAGATTTGAGTGCCGACCATCGAGTATCGAGTCCCCAATATCGAGACCCAAAACCCAAGCAGCCCGAAGCCCGAGATTCGACACGAAACAAATCAAAACTCCAAACACCACGACACTTTCTTGAATCACCGAGTACCGAAACCCCGAGTACGGGTACCGAGTCTTGAAACCCGAATCCGCACTATCGAGTCCCAACTACCGAGTCTTGAAACCCGAGTCCCGACAATCGACTCCCGAAGCCCGAGATGTGAGTGCCGACCATCGAGTATCGAGTCCCTATTATCGAGACCCGAAACACGAAGCCCGAAGCCGAGATTCGACACTCAAAAACAAATCGAAACAAAACTCAAAACATGACACTCATCAATTTTGGGAGTTGTTTTCTTGAATCACCGAGTACCGGGTACCGTGTACCGAAACCCGAAACCCCGGTAGTCGGTGAATGTTAGTGTCGTGAAATCGAATATCGAGTCCGACTATCAAGACCCGAAACCCGAATGTGAGTATGGAGTGCCTGACATCTAGTATCATGTTTGAGGAAGGTGGTACTAACACGGGTAACTACCTTTCTACTTCTTCCAATCCAACCTTGCCCATCCAACGACGGAATCCAGCATAAAACATGAACAGCATCCCTCATATACCATGCCCAGGCAATCCGATCCCCTTCCACTGCATGAACTGCGTGTCTGACAATCCTTCCCGAAAATGCAATCATGCACCCCGGATCATCCTTAACTCTAGCTGCAGGCTTGGCATACTCATCGAGCATTAGAATAATTCCCCACGCTAGTGAGAATATCGAAGCATTCGGAAATCGATGAGGGGTCTCGATGATTCGGGGTTTTCCCGATTGCATTATGGTGAGGCTGTTTAAACACCGTTGCCCAGTACTGGAGAGTCTCTGACATCTTCGGCAGTTCCTTGCTTCGTGCCTTTTCTCCGAGGCTCGCAAAGGCTTGCAACCCTGCCCATACTGCTCAGGATGCATCACCCTGAGTGCCGCTGTGGCAATGGCTGCTGGCCTCAATGGCTTTGAGGATTTCTCGGAGGATGGTCCCTTCAATGATGCAGATACCTCCGGATAGTGACTGATTCTATGGGATTGGTGAGTTTAACTACCGAGATCGCCATCTCATCAGATCCTACCTCGTGCCCCTGGTGAAACCATGCCGGAGATAAATTAATGCACCGGGAGTTAGGACATCATTTTCGAGCTTGGTGTGAACCACTGTTGATTAGTCCGCCAAATCCCATCGAGCTTTATGCTTTGTTCGAGCATGGGAGCTAGCAAATCCGAGGCCGCCCAAATTTCATTCTGTACGTACCATTTGATGTTCAATATCCATCCAGTCACAATATATATAACACACCTGGGTGGCATCGGTCAAGGCGTTCTGGGAGGTACCATGCGATGATGGCACCGGATGCATCAGAATTGTCGCGGGTATGTCGATCAACTTTGTGCCCTCATGGCCAGGAGGACACCTCTCGAGCAACTTTTCCTCTCTCTCTTCATTACGCCCCGTGTCCTTTGGGAGATCAATTTGCTATATCTTGCAATATCAATCGGCATCTGAACTGTGATGAAGCAATTTGACTGATAAAAACAAATTTTCCGAATCTGCAGGAAGACTCACTGGATTTTTATATGCCTTTATGAGCCGATCACCAATTGATCACAAGCCATCACCAGATCGTGTCTAGGTTTTGGAGAAGGTATAACTGGGTCTCCTCCTGTCTTCTCTGCATTGAATTTCTGTTCCGTATAATCACCATGCACATGAGTGACAGTCAGGGCCCAAGTGCGCAAGAGGGTTATTTCATCATCATCGGAAGTGGAAGAAACATCCATGATTGAATTGATCTTGTGAGATCAGAAGCTGAATCCTGAATGTCCTGCACTTGGTGTTAAAGGGGGTGGAGATTGAGAGGATCAGATAAGGGAGCCTTGGATGATCTGAGCTTTCAAAGAATCTATTTCTCTTATCATCTATTGCTCAATGAAATACCACATGATTGGAAGTCTGTTGGATGTCAGATACTCGTTTGTCGAGACCCGGGCCTCGGATCTCGGTACACTTCACTCGATTTTGATACCCAGGACACCATAGTTGGAACTTGTCTCGAATCTCGGGTGTCGGGTGTCGGGGTGGTCGGGTCTTGATGGTCGGGACTCGATATACAGGACTCGTTGGTCGGGACTCGATACTCGATTGTCGGGATTCAATGGTCAGGCGTCGGGTTTCATGACTCGGTAGTCGGGAACTCGATAGTCGGGACTTGATGGTCGATTTTCGGGATTCGATAGTTGTGGGCTCAGATATTGGTACACTTCACTCAATTTTCGGTGGTCGGAACTTGGCATTTGGCATTTGGTAGGCTTGGATGATGTTGGCTTTCAAAGATCTATTATCATCCATTGCTCAATGAGATACCAGATGATCGGAAGTGTGCTGGACATCACATATTCGTTTGTCGAGACCCGGGTCTCGGAACTCGGTACACTTCGCTCGAGTTTCCACTTCACCCCTTGCAAAGCTCCGTGCCATACAACATCATTAGATGACTTTGAATAATCACCTCCTTTGATTTGGATGATATACAAACTAGCTGAGCTCCATCATGTCTACAATTATCATTCTCCTGGGCCCACCCGTCTATCTTATATACCCCCCACGTCGGCCTACCCATCTATGCAATATATGTCTCCCGTCGGCCCACCTGTATATAATACATCTTTTACCACTCCCTTGGCCCACCCGTCTACAAAATAATATTAATTCGTCGGCCCACCCGTCTAATATGATATATATCTGGGCCCACCTGTCTATGTGATAACAAGCACCCTTGATATACCCGGCTATTTGATACATATCTACCTTGGTACACCCATCTACATAATATCCAACTACCTCGGCCGATCCGTCTATTGAAAATTCATGTCCATCGGCCCACCCATCTACTTTACATATTCCCCACCTGGGCCCACCCGTCTCCATCGGGAATAATAACACTCCCGGCCCATCCGTCACAGTCGAGGATATATCTACCCTCGGCCCATGGTCCGCTGGCCCGTATCATACGGGACATTATGCACGTCCGTCCACTCATATAATACAGAGATATGTTACTGCAATATGTGAGCACTTATCATTGTTTTTGACTTCGCATTTCTCGCCTTTATTCGCATTTTCCACTCTTCCACCTATCAGGTCAATATCATCCTCGAATGCCCTATCAAGGGCCATCCGCTTATGTCTTGGCGCCAATTGGCCCTTGACCTAGAGTCTATCAGACACAGTCGCGCATTATCCGCGCCTAATACCACTTATCATTCATCTCGTGTTAATATTTTCACCATGCATCAGCCGCTCCTCGCATATTCAGAGGATATAGATTCCAACGCGCCCAAACGCGATTGTGCGCGCAGCTCACGCGCACAGTATCTAACCATAGAGCACCCGCATGCGCCTTATATCGCCCCATAGGGCGCGCCTTCAACTTGTACCGCAAGGTGCAAGAATTCATTCCGCCATCAAGCCGCGTTTGAAGAAGATTCGATTTATACCCGGTAGGAAAAGATGTCGCAGAGTTAGAAGATGAAGATACCACCGCCCTCAGTCGCCTCAGTCGCCTTTTACCATCGCCTCACGCGCTTTTCGACCTGCAGCATCGCGCAACCTCAGATAGACGAAGAAGACCAGGAACGCACTGGTAGGAGAAGAAGTAGAAGAGCTCAACGAAGAAGATCCAAACGCGCCAGCCTTCGACCCATCCACTCCATCACTCAACACTCGCCATTATCATCCGCACCATCCGCTTTCCCCGCCCCGTCAATTCGCAAATACCATATACCGCCAAATATACTGTCATTTTCATAGGATATAGTTCGTTTTACCCTGGGTTTCGTCCAGTGCTTTTCATTTTCATTTTCTCTCATTATAACGTCGTCCAAAGGACTAATAACGCGCTGATATATACGCCTATAGAAAACCGCCTAGAAGAAAAACAACAAAAACAACAAAAAAAGACCATAGATTGTGCCCCGCCTAACCCAGTAGGATATCATTTTCTCCTCGAACGCATGAAGCGGCACCATGCACCTTTTTACCTTAGAACGCGCCTCATATGCGCGCAGATTTCCTGCACTTCGCGCTCATAGGGAGGAATAGATATTGACAGAAGAACGAAGAAGCCAAGTCGGACTTGGACATCCGCACCGTTTGCCGCCTCTTTTTCGTGTTTTGAATATAGTTTTACTCATGCCATTCAATCCCATAGCACCTATTACTTAGTGCGCCTAGTGGGACTCGGTTTGGACATGGATTGGATCGCTTTTGGACCGCCTAGCATCGCCTCATACCCCACAGACATATTGGACGCAGACGTCATCGCGCTATCATCCTCTCGCATTTCCTTGCACATTTGCACTTTGCGCTATCATCCCCTTATGCTTCCTCGCAGTTTCGCACTTCGCGCATTTTCACACGCTTCATTCCCGCACCTAACGCGACACATCCACGCCATCCTCGCACTATCAGTCATCTCAATAGCCGAGCACTCCTCGCACGACCGCCATTATCATAGTTCCGAGCACATATTATGATTCCCCTACCAGAGTCATTTCGCGCAACCCACCATATGCGACGCATTCTTGCGCTTCTGCAACACGTTCCCATGCCCGCGCACATCGCGTATTATCCGCACCTCATCGCACTTAGTCGCACTGTCATCCACGCCCATCATACTCGACGATCATCACGTACCCATATCATCGACTTCACTCGAGATCCTCACCAGACGCGCTCTGAGTGGGGACACTCAGTATTCAAAGTCCCCGGGAGATGTAGAGACTCGCGTTTCTGCAGGCTCATATGGGCTCATTTTACGAATTCTGACAACTGGCCTTCATGGCACAACTCGCACCATCATCCACTATGACTTCCCTATAGAGTGCACCACTTTCCCGCGGAATGCGCCATAGGCGCGACACTTTCCCGCACAACTGCGCAGTATTCCCGCGTGCGCGCCTTGCGCACTTTCTCGCGCTTAAGCGCACTATGTCGCACAGCATCCAGGAGCATCCATCCCATCATCCAACCAGTCCCTCGGTATGTCCCTTTTCGTTATCTGACCATATTTAGCATATTACACTTCCCATTTCGTTATGCACCCTTACTTTACATCACCTTACCTCATTTACATACTTAGAGTGCTCCCTATTCGGCTCCGAGCCCTGGGAGAGCGCTTAGGTAGAACTTACATACACTCATGTTCGTTTTACACCCAACAAATTCCACCTTAGCTTCCTACCACCACCTTCCTACCACTCAGTATCTATCACCAGTTAGCTCCATGCAATGCATGTGTCCATCATTGTTTTGAGGCCCTAGCATCAGTCTATAGCTAGTGGCACTATCAGTATCCGTCTAGATCCGCGCTTTCCCTCTTATCAGTCTCAGTATATATCTTTTACACCTGTGCACTGCTTGCACTACCTTCCCGCGCTCCGCGCACTTTCGCACTTCGCTTTCCCGCGCGCGCTTTCTCGCGCTTTCCACCGCCATTCACCAGGGTTGTTCAGCATCATTCCGTGGATTCCTTGCTTTCCTTGCTTCCCCTTTAGGGTCGAACGTTCTTGCATTCTGCGAGTGTTACGAACTAGGATGGGTCTGACGTATGGCTACTCGATAAGAGTAATCGGCCAAGGTCGGTTCAAGGCTTCAGCGTATACCGAAGCTTCAGAGTTTCTAAGACAAGAAGAGGAGAGTGTCCTCGACTCGAATCAAGTTCAATACGACTTAAGATTGGAGGTCTTAAGCGAAGGAGATTTCCAGGTAAAACCTAGTAAGATCAAAGTAAAGAACTACATAGTACAGGACGAGTTTATATAGTGAATGGTAACGACTTTAGGGCCGGTATGATGAGTCAGAGATAAGACGAGTCAGAGATAAGACGAGTCAGAGATAAGACGAGAATAGATCATCTAGCGACGGCAAGATGCGATCGTGATGTAATACAATGATGTAAGAAAAAAGAAATGAATAGGGGCGTACTCGACTGTAACAGCGAGTATAGCAGCTAGGCAGAGCTGAGACTCACTTATACTGGCTGAGCACTTTTCTTATATGTGCCTGCCAGGTTGTGATACCCACAGCGGTGCGCAACTACGCTTTGCACAGGCAGATATCACCGGTGAGGCGATCTCAACCTGGCTGGGCTGATATGAAATATCTAAAAATGCTCAACCAGTATAAGTGAGTCTTGGCTCTGCCTAGCTGCTATACTCGCAGAATGCAAGAACGTTCGACCCTAAAGGGGACTGCTACTGAACACAGAACCAGATGAAAGAAAGACCCTTGAAGTGCGATGGATGCACGAAAGCGCAAGAAGAAAAGCGAAGTGAGCGCGAAGCGCGAGAGAGCGCACTAAGGTAAGCGCGAGCGTGGGAACGTGAGCGCTAAGGCGCGCGTTGTGCGGAAAATACTGGATAAGGAAACGGATAAGGAAGCGGATGTGCAAAGCGAGTGCAAACGCAGAGCGAGTGTTATAACGAGCGCGGATAAAAGGTCTAGTATAGGCAGATAACAATAACCATTGGAAACACAAAGTGCGCCCAAGTGGTGACTACTACTCTAAGGTAAAACCCAATAGCGAGGGAAGTACAGCAAAGGGGAGTAATAATGATGGTGTAGTAAGTCAGCAACTTTATACTATGGAAATCGCATCGGAAGCGGAAGGGATAGGAGCAATAAGCGCTATGAATACGTAATGACATGTAATAACGCTGCAATGCTTGTTACAAACCACGAGGCAAGGCATATGACGTACCAATGAGGTGGATGGACATAGAGGGACGTTCCTGGATGATAGGCGATGCAGGGCGCTTAAGCGCAATAAAGCACGCAAGGTGCGCGTGTGGGAATGCTGCGCATTGTGTGGGAAAGTACTGCGCCTATGGCGCGTTTCGCGGGAAAGCTGCGCATTATGTGTAAAACGACTAGGGACATGATAGAAGTCAAATATAGCTGATGGTGCGAGTCGTGCATTGAAGGCCAATTGTCATGAGTTGTGAAAAGGTGCGAAATGTGCCTATATGTGCCTGCAGAAACGCGAGTCTCTACACCACTAATAATGTACAGGTTCAGGAAAAATTGAAACCACTGCTCCCAGTGCGACAGGAAAGTCAGTGCGAAAAAATGCAGTCCCATGGGAAACCACTCATTGCGCGAAGATTCTTGGGATTGTTCAGCCCGGGGTCAAGCCTGAGTATTATCAGGGCAAATCAGTTGTAACGAGTGAAGGAGAATATGCACACTTGGATAGTCATGTTATTTTCCGACAACCAGTGGACAGGAAGGTGAGCCAGTATCTTCTTTTCCTTTCGTCACGATGGCTGCTCATTGACACAGCTGTGACGCTGCTTCCAGTTGTGTATTGGACGTATTCGCGAGATTCTTGTATCATCCCAGGACGGTCAGACTGCAGATCATGTCACACTCCAGCTCTTCACATTTGCAGCTGCTCTGCACCCATCTCTCCACCTACCATGCATTGATCTTACTGATAATGAGATGGTTTCAACTGGTATAGTACGTTATATATGTGAGCTAATTGTTCACTGCGATCACCCCACAGGACATCATTTGTGCTGTCAATATCCAACATAATTGCCTCGATTCACAGTGCACAGACATCCAACAACAGCCTGTACGTCAAGAATGGATAGACACCTCTCAAACAAAGGACATAGTCAAGCACAAGTCAACGCCAAACTTTTTTTCTCAACGTCTATTCTATTCATAACTACGACCACATCCAACATGTTGTTCCCAATGCACTTCGTGAGACACCGCTTCGAGTTACCAACGTAGCTGAAGTTTGGGCCATGGCCATACACCAACTAAGAGACAAGATAGCATCAAAGAAAGGTGGAGAGATGTCCCAACTGGCAGGTAGTGGCGAGGGTATGGATGCTCAGCCATCTTTAGTGCCACCTTCTGCCTTTGATCATGCTCCGACTAAACCACGGAAGTCTGCACCTAAAGCCAAGGCAAAAACGGCAAAAGCGAGCGCAAGTGGTTCGAGTACCCAGGGAAAAAGGAAGACGGCACCTACGCAGCAAAATTCAGGAGCATCGGAGCAACATCAAATTGCCTTTGCACCACCAATGGAACCTCCACAGCACTTTTACTCACTTGCACCCCAGCCACCCCATCCTCCACATCAGTCTTTCCCTCCACCTCTGCCAATTCCTTCTCTTCCTCCCTTACATTCCTCACCACCACTCCGCCAATCTCCACCCCAGTTGTATCACCCTCCCCCGCAGTCATATTTCCCATCTCAATCACATACTCTTCCGCCTCTACCTGCCCATCATATTCACCCAACTCGTCAGCAAACACAAACCGTTGTGAAAGAGTAATAGTGACTAGGCTGGTTAGAAACTAGCGCTACTTATCCAAATAGGCGCGAGTGTAATATTCGACCCAAGAGGACTGCTATTGAAGCAACTCCCTTCAAATATGCAAGGGTAGCGACGATGCGAAGGACTAATAACCTATAGCGACCTAAGACCAAAAACCAATGAGTAGCGCTGTAGTGATCAGCGACTAGCGACAAGTGAGTTCCGACAGAGAAACGTGCATATAAGTAAGTAGCGCTATGCAAGTTGTCCTATGTGATAGCGCTATGCGACGTCTGACTAGCGACAGCGAGAAGAAATCAAAAGAAGGTAAGGCGAGGGATAAGGTATGATAGTGCAGGTGGAATGCCTGATAGCGACTAGATTATAGCTCGACTACCGACAGCGATCCCGACGTTGCGAAGATCAAACTTATGAAGGAACTTTAGCGATGCGCACTTGAAGCAAGTCAAGCGACACGCGATCAGAGAGATTGGCAAGAGCGGAATCGATTGCACCAAAACTAGGATATAGCGACTAAAGTGACTCCGACACCAGCAAAGGTCCGGGGAAGGGAAGTACTGTACTGTATGTAGGATGGGTCATTTTATCATACTGCATAGGGGTTTGGGATGCGTAGGCGAGTATAGTAGCAACACTGGCGAGGGCACGATGTAGCGACAGGTAATAGAACATGCAGCGCTGCGGAACATGAGGACACATGTAATAAGACCTGCGACTGATGAGTAGCGACATTTAAGGAAATATAACGCACCAGCGGAGGTAGGTGGACATAGGCAGGACATGGAAGGGCGGAACACCTAGACGTCGGACCGGGTAGCACGCTATGGGGGAAAAGTGGTTCCAAAGCGGATAGCTTGGGAGCTGAATAGCGCTGGTGACTAGCGTCTTACTCTTTTCTTCTAGGCAAGTCAAAATATGCCTATGACATTCATACGCGCCTAGCGCCGGTATGATTGTCACACTGTGCAAGATGCCCCAATGGATCCACTTTCTGTAGCGCAGGCCTCAAATCACTACATGACCTTGACGCCTTGCTTCCCTTCTGACCATCCACAGCTCCAGCAATATCATGATATTGGCTCTATCTCTGGACCCCCCAGCTCCTCTCATGCCCCACCATCGCACCAATTTCAACCTCTGATGTCTCCAACACACTATTCACCGCATAGTGTTGCAGGCCGCTTCCCACAGCCTCACTATCCTCCCCAAGAATCTCAGGTTCAATATCTGCAGAGTCAGCATCACTACCTTCAGTTTGGTACAGCGTATCCTGGAGGAATATGAACTCCAAAGGTATCCCACAGGATTCATTGCCGACCAGGGAGTCACTAATCCCACAGTACGCGACTTTTACTTGCAGGCACACAAAGACTCTCAAGCCATTCAAATTAGGTGTCTGTCGGTTCCCTGTTCAGATTGGGTGTTCGACCTCTTCCTCCATGTTCACTGTAGCTTGTTCCTTCTGCAGCACTGTTGCCCGCACTGGCAACTATGCTGTGCATAGTTAAATTATCTTACTGTCCGATGCATTGACAACCCATTTCCAATAGGCTCTCCTGTGGTTTTCGATCACAAGGAATATGAATACCAAAGTTTCCGGTGAGTTTCATATCTCTACAGCCAGACTCAAGCTCCTCATTTGCACTACAGGACCTGTCTTGGGTATCGATTTGGGTACAATGAACTCATGTGTTTCTGTCATGAAGGGGAAGACGGCGCGTGTGATTGAAAATTTCGAGGGTGCCCGGACTACATCCTCTGTTGTTGCATTCACGAAACATGGTGAACGTCTGGTCAGCCTACCCGCAGAATGCCAGGCCATTGTAAACCTGCCAACACGGTCTTTGCATTCAAGCGGTTGATTGGTCGGCGCTCAGATGATATACTTAGTGATTATCTCTTCCTTCCCATCATCTCCCTCCCAGCACCTTTCTCCACCCAGCCCTTATTCCAACAATATATCCTTTTTGTTGTTTGATACTCTATTTCTGCTGCTTTCATGGGCTTGAGAACATCTTGTGAGGAAATTATGATATGATGACTGAATTGACGCAAGCGAACAAGTGAGGCTTTAATTCAATCAGCCACCGAGCCAACCCGAACCTCTTTGTCAGTCAACCTTGAGCAGAACAGTGAACTGCTCCTGTGCAGTGTGTCCACATCCCAACATCATGATGCTCCAGCACTATCCTGTGCGGTGTCATGCATGGTATGGAACTCATACCATGACATTGATAGACAGGAAGTAGCTACAGAGAGTACACTAAGGTGTACCTCATTGTATTATTATGATTGGTTCCATTTTGACAGATTTACTTGTATTTATATTTCCAGTATGATAGTTTTCACCTTTCCCCTTTTCTTTTCATTTCTTTTATGTGGTTTATTCAGCCACCAGTGAGCCACCAAGATGTGTTAGTAAGCATGTCATGTGATAGGCAATATTCTGCTTTGTAAGGATCCTGCATGATTTGTCATGTGGCTTCCATTTGTTTCCATTTGTTTCTATTTGTTTCAGGCTCATTCAGCCACAGAATCCTTCAGTGAGCCACCAGATATGTTTGTAAGCATGTCATGTGATATGCAATAATCTGATTTGTAAGGATTTGTCATGATTGGTCATGCTTCATCATGCTTCGTCATGCTTCATCATGATTTATCATGCTTTGTAATTTTATGAACTTTATTTGTAAACTACTTTGTAAGCAGCTGATTCAGCACTGCCAAATGGCATGGTTAGTAAGCCAGTGACTTACTAATGCTGTGATGAGTCATGCTTAGTAAAATGGCCTCCCAAAAAGGTATAAAAGGAGCCCATTCTACACTGAGTAATAATAACTTCCCACTTTTCACTCTTCTCTCAAACCATGAGAGTCTGTAAGACTTAAAGTGCAGGCCAAGAGTGCCTTGAAGTAAGATAAACATCGTATCAGAGATTAGTTGTATACTACCTTACAGGGGTCGCTTATATAACAATCTATTTATAAACTACTTGTTGTGTGCTACCTTTCAGGGGCTGAGTATACAACACCAGAACAGCTTTCGTACTAGGCTTTACGTATTTAAGACAGACTTCATTACTTGTTGTGTACTACCTTACAGGGGTTGAGTATACAACACCAGAACAGCTTTCTAACTAGGGTTCACGTATTTTAAGACAGACTCTCTCTTTTTCAGGAAGGGAGACACAAGAATACGACAAAGTTGAGACAGACTTTCATAGGTTGAGACATGACCTACAAGATTGAAACAGATCTTACTATCAGAACATTAGGGAATCTACGAGTATTCCACCAGGGAACAACAAGAAGAGGACACATCAGTAAACCCTCCCAAGAACTCACAGTTATCTACCACGAAAACTAGAAAAGTCGTAGACCGTGTACTTAAGGACTGGCAAGAAGTCTTATCCTGTATAGTTGTGTTGTCACTATACACGCGTTGTACATAAGACCCTTAAGTAGTAAGACAGTGGTCCAATTCAAGTTCGAGAAGCACAGGTGCCCCATGTTCAGCAAATGGCTTGTTGGCACCACCCACCACTGTGCCTCGAGGCAGGAGTCCTTTGATTTCTAATATCCAGAATACCTCTCGACCTCCTTCAGTGTCCAGATCTGCAGGAGACATCAGTCATGCACGCTCGCCGCTTTCCCAGACCATAACTATCAATCATGGTTCTCAAGGTCAAACTGTCGTTCCCTCTCGGTTTGGTTCACCAGATGATTCACTGGACGAGCCTATTAGTACTGGCGTGCGTCGCCGGAGAACCTCTAGCACTGACTGTAACGACCCATCAATGTTTATGCCTGGACTCACAAAGCGACTCAAGTTGTATGCAATGAAAGTTGCTGAAGAGAAAGGCGTCAATGGGGATCACCTCGTTGACTTCATTGATGCAAGTTTTCTCTCAATGTTATCATGAGTTGTCCCTGATGCATCTTTAGACTGGAGGAATTGCCTATATGCTCATCGATATTAAGGCCACCTTGATGTTGTTGAGTGAGGCGAACAGGAAGTCTCTCCTTGCTGGAAACCAAGGAACTAATAGAATCCAAAGATTTCAAGGTACTTGTGTCTGACTGTATTAATCTATCGCCGACTTCAAACTGATCAAGCATAACACAGACAAGTCTTCAAAACCGCCTCACAGCTTGTGTGTTATCACCTAATCTCACTGCATACATCAATGACACGCTTGAACACGTCATGGTGCTTTCAATATCCTTCTGTACAAAAGTAGCAGCTGAAAAGAATGACAGGATTTTATCAAGAAAAACAACGACATATTCAAGATCCCACAGTTACTATTCCAAGACATCGAGCTCACCGCACAATTATCAACACTTGTCAGTGAAGCACTTTCTTGCATTCGCAGCAATGTAAAATCTAAGGTAAGTGTTGCAAAAAATACTTCACAGAACAATGCCAAGCTTAGACTGATTCAGCTGATGTCGTCGATCATAAAACGCTCGAGTATCTTAGACACCGCGAGATCACTGTCCCATGGTTGCCTAGAGGTTGATGTGTCACATTGGAATAGATACACGTTTTTGGTATGGTCTTACTCACTCCTGACTGTCCGTTTTAACAATGAGACCCCATTTGCAGCAGCGCTGCTTGCGCATTTTTCTTATCGGCACCAGTAACTACAGGACTATACCTCTAAAGGATATTTATTCTCCGTCGCTCCTTCCGTCGCTCCACCGAGACCTTCGTGTCAAAGTTGGTGATGCACTTGGCATCGATGTTGGATTGGACGACTTCGACTCAGACCCCATAGCTGAAGGTGGTGGTCAAGTCCATGAGAACGGTGGTCAAGTCAATGAGAACAGTGCAGACAGTATGGGAGGCGTTGAAGGTAGCACGAATGGTGCAGAGGCTGAAGATGACGGAACTGATATCAACCACGATGGAGATGGTGACGAGGATGAGCCTGAGAGAAATATGTCTGGCACAAAAGAGAAGTATGAACTCGACCCCGATGACTCAGGATTTGGGGGCAACTGGAAAGTGCACCATTTTCACGTCGACCAAGTTTTGGAGGTTCGTGGATGCCTCGCTCGAGGGTGTTCGCAAAATGGCAAAGGCGGAGGCAGAGGAACTTGGTGACGGAACACCAGTTGAGAATATCATCAGGAAGTAAGCTCCTCGCTACTTCCCTCTGCGGATGGTTACTCATTATTACGAAGCATCCTGGTCGAATATTTCCAGCAGGACCTCGCTGAATTTCCAGGGAGGAGAGCTGTTCCGAAACCTGTTCCCGGCACTAATCCTTTGTGGCAGACTGAAGATTCAGACTGATCTGCTTTGGCAGTGAATATGCTGGCTGCTTGTTCCCGCTCGATATCATTTGCACATTCTCTACATATCACTCGTTTAAATGCCATAATCATGATTGTAACTAGCTCCCTAGTAATGCAATGTTTTTTGACTGCTTTTCATACATTTACTGCCTCGCAAAATGCATATTTGATGTGACTGCATATGAGATTGGTATGGCATTGGCAAGCTGCTGACTATTAGCTACTCCGAGTACATCAGTAAATTCACACATTCCTTACCTTCCTTTTCGTCACTTATTTTCTCACACAAGAGCGCACAAGAACCATATCATCTCCTTGTCACAAGCTTCAACAAGTTCAAAAGCAGATCCCTTCCTCTTGTATTTAGCTTTTCTTCGCTTTTTTTTCCACTTTTTGTGCACTTATTTGAGAATGTATTGCATTGCAATCTTGATAGGTTTAATTTATATCCCCTTTTTCGCACTTATTTTCGACTTATTTGTGCTTAATCACTCTTGTTACGAGGAAAAAAACATTTGCATTTCAACCAAACAAGACTGACTAAGTAGGTAGCAAGAGAAATAAGTAGTAGTAAGTAGAATAAGTGTGAAACTAAAAATGAGACGGCGACAGCAACGAAACGGTGACAGCAACGAGACGGCGACAGCGAGAAAACAACCCAGGTAGTACCAGCTACTAGTAGTAGTCAGATTCGAGATAGTATTGGATGAAAACAAGAGCGAAGAACATTACCTCTAGAAAATGAGGGCTCGCTCATCCTCAGTTTCGTCATCCACCTCCATCCGTGTGCCACGCCTCTTCATGGCAAGGCTCTGCGCGAGCTCCGAGTTGCGGTAAACGACCGAGTCTGGCAAGCGGCTGATAGACGTGGTGTAAGCCCTGGTCTGCACACCCCAATTGGCATCTGAAAACGCCAATGGAACACTACTCTCTTTACCCGTTGACGGATTGATGTGCAGCGGGGTCTTGTTGTTTCGGCCGTTGCCAGCGGTGTCGATGTCGCTCAGAAGCATCTGCCCATTGGCAAAAAGTTTGATGGCACGTTCCATCTAAAACACAGGGTGAGTCAGCTGTATGAGGAGGAAAAAAATACATGCCGCTGCTGTAACGAGAGCGAGAGCGCCCTTCGAGTGTCCCGGCAATGTGTTGTTTGTTCCTGGCATGTTGACAGCGCCAGACGTGGCGCACTTGTGCTGCACAAGGACCTGCACAAGGAGGTCAGACTGGAATGGTCTGGACATCTCTCCGTCCTCTGAGATGTCCCCAAACAAAAAGCAGAGCCTTTCGAGCAAGCCCGATGCGAAATATTGACGGTCCTGATCGGTGTTGAGGTCCTCCTGCGAGATCATGAAGTTAGCGAGTACAACGAGAGCCACATTGCTAATGCTATTGCGCCACTCTGACAACCGCTGGAGGGTCTACAAATAAAATGATCAGATTTACATCATGTGCGAAAAAAAAACATACGAGGGCGATGACAGGCCCGTCTGCTGTAACCGTGTGTGGAATCTTGTCTTTGTAGACCGCGTCCCAGGCTGACTGCAAGATAGGACAGAGAATGTCATCTGATAGCGTCCATACTTCAGATAAATCGCCAACACAGCGAATGGCAGTAGGAATGAACTCCCTTGCCCACTTGTTTGCCATCTGACAACCCTTTGGAAGATGCTTCTTCCTGAATGCAGAACGCGCAATTGCCTTGGAGGGAGTGGCGATAGCAGTGGCGATAGCGCGATGGGAACCAGTTATAGTGGTAGTGGACGATTCGGACTTCAGCCGTTTCGCCGGAGGGGCTTTGAGAGTGGTAGCAATGTTGGTCTGACAACTCGCAATCAGTTAAACATAGAATCAAGCAAACAACACAAACCGTAGATGTCAACCGGTGCGTGGACACTGGTTCAAAAGCAGGTTCAGCCTTAATTGCGATCATACGGTCATTAGTGCTCTCCACGATTTCATCATCGGATGATAGCGACAATAAGTCGTCCTCGCTCAGAAGAGGTGGCTGTTTCCGCTTCTGGCTTGCAGCCAGTGACTCATAATCCACTGGGAAGGCGGAGCGGGAAGAGGGTTTTTGGGCGAGGGGTGGAGGTACAAGGTCAGAGTCATAATCCGCGGCCTGTAGCTCATGACTGGCATCGGAATCGGACTTATAGTCCCCCAGGGAGGCAAGCTGTGGAGGAGGGGGGATGTCGCCAATACCCGAATTCATGAAGATAATTTGGTCGCGGATATCAGCTGAGGACTTCTGCGCGCTTGGCATCCTCAACTGGATCAGGCTGCTCAGGTTCTGAGGTTGCACCGCGAGGGAAAACATCGTCAAGTGCTTTGGACGCGATCTGCAGTTTTCGTTGAAACTACATCAAATTTGAATCTAAATATGATCAGACTCACAGTTAAAGCCTTTTTGCCTTTGAAACCAGAAAGAGGTTTGGTGAACAGCTCCTCCGAGTCGTACTCGTCCTCGTCAGCATCAGACGCATACAGGCCCGAGAAAGCAGACCCAGCATCGGGAATACTGATGGGTGTGGACGGGGGTGGAACATTGCTGCTGATAGTGCTCCCTCTTGTGAGCTTAGAGAAAGCGGAGCTAGTACTAGCACTGCGTGAGTGCGTAGGTAGCAGCCTTGGAGGATGGCTTTGAGGCGTTCGTGGGAACAGTCGATATCCACCCCGGAACACGTCCAGCAAACGAAAATTTTTTGGGACTTGCAGTATCAGAATTATTTATTGCGACATCGAAGAAAAAAAGGGCAGTTTCAGTCAAAAGGAGACTCATAGTTACTAGGTAAGAGAAAGACTTACATATCAATCGTCTTGACGTTTGCGTCACGTGCCTTTGTTGATCCATCGATAACGACGCCAGCGTTTAACGCTTCAATCGCATCTCTCACCAGCGGTTTGGTGGCCTTTTTTCTCTGGGGTTTTGCTGCTACTGGCTCCTCCTCCAAGTCTTCATCAGTCGCAGGATGTTCAACATTAACACCAGCTGCTAACTGTCTGGCTCTACCCTTTTGACCCTTGCCTTTGGCGACAACAGGCTTATCAGTGGCGACAATTTCTGCTCCTGCTTGCCTACCATCCATAGTCGAGTCGGGGGTCTTCGAGGTTTTTTGCAGCCTTCCCCACTGGGCGTGCACGAGGAGGCTTAGGCTTAGGTGCGTCAACACGGGCATTCTCTTGATCAGCCTGCATCTGTGCTTGCATAGTTGCAATACGCTGATAACTTTCCTGCACAGCTTTATGACTTGCCTCCTTTGCCTCCTTTTCGCGCTGGTCGTCAGCGGCCTTCTGAACAGCGGTACGTCTCTTTCCCTGACTTTCAATCACGATGCGTCCCGGATGTTGAGTTGCATTCTTAGGCCGAGTTGCCATGCGCTGCGCAACTGTCTTGGGCTGAGACATTGTGTCGAGGGAGGGATTTGGAGGCTGAAGAAAGTTGGCGGCGGCGGGTTACCGGGAGTTCAAGGCGAGTTTCATTACATTTTAAATTTTATAGTTGATAGCTGACTCTGAATAATTCACGGACCCTGCTTAATAGTCTGACGTACTTGTCTAACTACTGTGAGTCTACTGCGACTGCCATAAACCTCCGGAGCATATATGCCAGCGCTTTTTCGGCAGAATAACAGGACCCACACCAAATTGAAATACCTTAGTCTGGTGAGTATCAACATTTACTAGAACCTGTCCGTCGGTATATTGACCTGCACTGGGGATATTTCAGGTATCAACATTTACTAAAACTTGTCCGTCGGTATCTGGTGAGTATCAACATTTACTAAAACCTGTCCGTCGGTATATTGACGTGCACTGGGGATATTTCAGTTCTGGTGGTGAGGTGACAATACTCACCAAAACCTTTCCGATGGTGGGGTGTCATTCGCAGGATGTTCACCAAAACCTTTCCGGTGGCCCAGGAACATAAAGTTCACCAAAAGTTTCTGGTGGTATGGTTACATAACTGTCCATGTAACCAGAACTTTGCCGCCCATTTTCATCCCGATGTGGCGCCAAAACAAGCAGAGTCTGGACCCGATATTAGAGGCCGTTGTTGAACCCTGAATTTTTCCCTAGTCTCTGCTTCGCTAGCCATACACTGTATCAACCCGCACTCCTCATACCATGCCTGGAACTCGCCCTACTCATCGTTCCCTTCGGTTTCCATGTTTATCTCCAGGCTGTATGCGCTGGTTTCGAAACGCCTCAGGCCGCACTCAACACATGCATGCGTGCCATCCAGTTGCACTTGCTCAAGATTTTCTACCAACACACCGCCTCAGTCGCCACCTCCTCCTGGTTTCTCGCCACCTCCTCCTGGTTTCTCGCCACCTCCTCCTGGTTTCTCGCCACCTCCTCCTGATTTCTCGCCACCTCCTCCTGATTTCTCGCCACCCCCACCTGATGTCTCACCACCCCCACCTGATGTCGATGAGGATCCAGAGTCAGAATTCACGGACGCGAGTGGGCGTTACTATCGTACGTATCATTCGCTCCTCAATGGTAAGTTCCTTTCAATCAGTGCCCTTTCATGAATTGTGACTCAGACACGCTCTTAGGACTGCCATGCACAGCTGATGGTGTATTTCTACCGCCTGGTACACCACCAACTCCTGCTCCACTGAAGTCTCCTCATGACTGGAGTCCATATCGCAGTGATGTTGAGTTTGCAACGGCAGAGTTTACCTTCAAGCAATGCCATATGTCTAACAAAGCTTCGGACATACTATTCGACTTGATGGCTGCGCAGCTATTAAAACACAACGACTCCCCTCCATTCGCGGACCACAAGGATTTGCACAAGGTCATTGACGCTACACAGCTTGGCAATGTCCCTTGGCAATGTCTCTCGGTTCAATACGCGGGGGAACGCCCTGAGCACGATACTCCTCCGTGGATGGGCAAAGAATATGAAGTTTGGTACAGAGACCCCCGCGTGATGGCACACAACATGTTGGCCAATACCACCTACAAGGGTGAGATTGACTATGCGCCATTTCGAGAGTATGATTCGTCGGACAATACACGCCGATGGAAAGACTTTATGTCTGGAGATTGGGCATGGCAACAAGCCGTACGTATTCAATACATTTCTTATAATTCGGGGCACACTAACATTTTATCAGGACGAGATATCGAAGGATCCGAACACGCATGGATCAATGTTCGTCCCAATAATCCTTGGGAGTGACAAGACCACCGTATCTGTGGGCACGGGTAATAACGAATATTACCCCTTGTATGCCTCGATCGGCAATGTACACAACAATGTGCGACGCGCTCATCGCGATGCTCTCGTTATCATTGGTTTCCTCTCTATACCAAAAAGTACGTGTATCAACGTTTAATATTGTGCCCTTCATCTGACCTATTGCGCAGCTACTAGGAAATATGCTCACGACGATTCGTTTCGTCTATTTCGCCGCCAGCTTTTTCACTGCTCGCTATCCGCGATTCTATCCACCCTGAAGCCTGCGATGACCGAGTACGAGGTCCTGCGTTGCGCAGACGGTCATTTTCGACGCATCATATTTGGCCTAGGACCTTACATAGCTGACTATGAGGAGCAACTGGTGCTATCTTGCACCGTCAAAAACTGGTGCCCGAAGTGAGCTCTTTCTTAATTCTACCTAACTTTTACTGACAATGTTTGTAGATGTCTTGCACATCGTGGTGACCTGGATGGCGGCGGTAATCTCCCACGCACTCGAGAGCATACAGATCTCCTCGTATCTGAACATATAGACTCAGATACATTGTGGCATGAATTTGGTATCGTTAGCGTTCTCGTCGTGAGTGATACTACCCACTCTCGTATTATGTACTTATTTATTTTGTACAGCCATTCACAAATGATTTCCCCCGAGCCGACATTCATAAATTGATATCCTTTGATCTCCTCCACCAGCTAGTCAAAGGCGCTTTCAAGGATCATCTTGTGGACTGGGTCTTAAAGTATCTCAAACTCACGCATGGGACCAAACGAGGAGAAGAGATCATGAGTGACATAGATCGCAGGTACGTGAACTCACTCATCCATTCGGCATTTTCTAACAATCAGTCAGAATTGCTGCTGTGGCATCATTCACTGGGCTACGGCGATTTCCCGACGGCCGTGGCTTCAAACAGTGGACAGGTAACGATTCCAAGGCCCTCATGAAGGTTTTCCTTCCGGCTATTGAAGGCCATGTACCTCAAGACATGGTGCGCGCATTTCGCGCTCTTTTAGAATTTTGTTATATTGCACGACGCGATGTAATTACCGAAGCCTCTCTGGTTCAACTCAATGATGCGCTCACTCGGTTCCACCACTACCGCAAGATATTCGAAACCACAGGCACAGTCCCTCACTTCTCGTTACCCTCGTCAACACTCGATGACTCACTATGTGGACATGATCCGACTGTTTGGTGCCCCAAACGGATTATGTTCGTCGATCACGGAATCCAAGCACATCAAGGCGGTCAAGGAACCTTGGCAGTGGTCTAACAAGCACAACGCCCTGGGTCAAATGCTATTGACCAATCAACGGCTTGATAAACTTGCAGCATCTCGCCTGGACTTTGCTGCTCGTGGGATGCTTGTCGGCTCTGTGTTATCAAGAGCTGTGGCCGCTCTCAGTAAGTTTTCATATTTAATCATGTCATTTTACTAACTCGATGTGCAGCTGTCGGCCCTGAAGATGAGCCAAATGCCCCAGTGATCGCACCAGAAGTCGAGGGTGAGGTTGACGATGGTGAAGCTGTTGATGGCCCAACTGTGCTCGCTTTTGTGCAGCTCGCGCGGACACCTCGTAAGTGATGCTCTCATGTGTCATCTTGAATACTCACTAAGGTTTTCATAGAACGAAAACGGGCACGGACTGTAATGGAGCTAGCAGATGAGGTCAATGTACCTCACCTGCGACGCCTTATCCGTTACTTTCTGTTCTCTCAACTCCACCCTAACGATCCCCGCAGCCCCGAGGATGTCCCCGCTGCTAGCTGTCCTCGGCATGATGGCACGCTTTATGTCTTTAATTCTGCAGCTGCGACTTTCTATGCCCCGAGCGATCCCAGTGGCATTGGCGGCATGCGACGTGAACAGATACGAGCTTGTCCACTCTGGCGGAATGTCGCTGCCCGTAATGATTGTGTGTTTGTCAATGCCAATCCAGACCTTGAAGGGATGAGAGGGCTCGAAGTCGCAAGAGTCAAATGTTTCTTTTCTTTCAAGTTTAATTGGGTCACATATCCATGTGCCCTCGTTCAGTGGTTCGACAAGGTTGGCGACTGTGCGGACGAGGATACCGGCATGTAGATAGTACGTCCAACTGTTCATGACGATGGCACCCCAAACTTCGCCGTCATCCATATTGACACAATTTACCGCGCAGCCCACTTGATCCCTGTCTATGGTCCCGACTTCATTGCTGACAACATCGAGTATTTTCACTCCTATGATGCTTTTCGCTCATTCTATATTAATAAATTTGCTGATCACCATGCATTTGAGATCGCGTCGTGATCACCAAACTTTGAGGAGACGGAGACGAAGACGACACTCCCCATCACACAACCCGACGACACGAAACGACGTTGTCATGCGTTACGACGAATACACCAAGACGTACTAATGACTGCGATCTCAGCAACAAGATCCAGAGAGCCGAGCTCATTGCAGGGACCGGGTTTGACTGGTGAGTTCTCAATTTTTGTTTGTTTCATTTTTCACTCATTTGTATGTGCCAGCGCTCGATCGCAACCCTTGTCCTCCACCCGCCTCAAATCAAAACATGTCCACAAGACGACTTTACCGATTCACTCGACTCCAACAATGTCGACTCCCAGAGACGCTGGATGTCTTATATCCCCGGCACAATTCCTGACTCAATGTCACCAGAGTTGTCTCTCACTCTAAATCGCTCTCAAGGTCAAAATCCAATGGTCTCCTTCCACCCCGTCATCTTCGTCACAACAGCCCCAGCAACCCTCGCTACTCCATATCCGCAGTTCGTGCCCAGTGGTATGTGCCCACCGCGGCAGCCTTCAGACACCCCATGTTCCCCTGCATGCTGTCAACCCTCCTTTGATGGTCCACTACCTGACACACCCATCATGGCACACACTATCCTCCCAAGACGTCCTGGCTGAACTTTATCTTGCAGGGCGAGCCACATGAGGGCAAGTAGACTTTTGCTGGTTCGCTGGGGAAGAACATTGTCTCCAAAGACGTGCTTGGAACGGAGAACAACCATGATGAATCAAGCACGCCGAACCTCATTTACGCGAACTATGCTGCTTTCCCTCATCTTGCTGCAGGGACTTTGGTTGATCTCAAGTGGGTGGCGTTCTTTGGAGCTGCTATGGTATGTGTTGTACAATAATTCGGTCGACATAAAATCATATGTTGATACCTCGCCTAGGCCGTCTTCCCTGCGTTCTTCTCCCTGAACTCGTTCCAATGATTCTAATATCAAAGTAAGTCAGCCGTTCGTTTAGCAAAATACATTGACTCACCTCCAGTCCGCCAGCATGCAGCTTACGCCATGTCGTGAACGCGTTCGAGCATCTCTTGATCCAGGCACCCGCAAAGAACCTTCAATGCCCTCCAAATACCAACCCCCACACTCCTCATAACCCCTCTCCCTTCGACTTCTGCTCCCCTCGCTTGGTTGCGCCTTCCTCGCGTGTAGTAGAGACGCGTCTCTACTACAACGCGTCGCTGATCTTGATGTGCGGACTGGACTAAGTGCTACGAACGATCGCTGTCAGCGATCAAATCCATCCGCACATGAGACACAGCCTTGGAAGACTTACCATTGCTGCTAGGTTCATTGTTTGTTGATCAAAGTGAGTTGTGTTTGCTAGTGAATGATATTGGGCTGAAGACAAACGAATTGTTCAGCCGCAGACGTTTTCTCACGCTGCTAGCTGTCGAGCACAGCGAGCAGCTTAGTAGTATTATTATTTATTTTAACTACTTAATTCAATTGTATACAACGCACTTGCACTTTTCTCACTTTCGCTACTTAATTGCTTGACGCCACTTGTAAGTGCTTGTGAAAAAATAATAACAAGTGAC
Organism: Suillus subalutaceus; assembly: GCF_016647625.1. Taxonomy (NCBI): domain Eukaryota; kingdom Fungi; phylum Basidiomycota; class Agaricomycetes; order Boletales; family Suillaceae; genus Suillus; species Suillus subalutaceus. The sequence continues at coordinate 23,051 of NW_024540433.1, forward strand.
TAAGTACAACTAATTAGCGTCATGTCAGATATTTTCGCGACAAGTGACGAAAAAGGAAGGTAAGGAATGTGTGAATTTACTGATGTATATGAGTCTATGTCTGGCTGGTCTCGACCAGAGGTACATACAACCTACCGAGCTCGATATCTATACAAGATGGGACAACATATCCATGCGAGGTGTGGCATGCAATATATTCAAGATAAATCAATGTGATACTCATAATAGCTCCGGTTTCTAATGTACCTACAGTATTTCTATGATACCCTGGAACTTTTAAATACAGGCGTGTCACACACCTCGTGTGATAGATCAAATAGTTAAATATTAAATTGGTCGACAATACATGGTGAGAAAATCATATTAACGACATTTCGAACAGCTTTACCGCACGTTACTACTTTTGGATGTGTGGGATAGGATTTCAGCAAGCGACGGTGTAGGCAAAAGCCACTGACGTAGAGAATTGTCCAAAGTGATTAGCCGAAAAACTCGAAGAGAGACATGATCGAACAGACACAATCAATGTCACGTGATGTCAACGACCAGAGAGTTCGCTAAATTTGAGCTCGAATGCATCGATATCCCACCGTCAGATCGCTGCTCAGCCTTTATAACGCGCTTTACACCTTGACTGCATCAAATATTAATCCAGTGAGGATATGGCACCTCGTGGACCGTGATATTGAAAACGGCATGCCGAGGGGCCGCGGCTGGTACTAGAGTATATACTAATTATGAAGATGATTCAATGACGCCAACAACCTTCCTTCTTCCTGATTTCTGGGGTACGTATGACATTATTTGCGTCTGGCACGAATCCAACAATATTTGATCTGCAGGGGAGTAGTTAATCACTTGCAATTGGAGATCTAGTTGAGTTTTAGATTCTGCTTGTACTTGCCACTGACTCGAGTCTTAATGCGTGCATGTATCAATCGTGGCTGGTATCCATACACAATCTGTAGACGAATAAAGATAGCCGTTCCTTCGACTTCCTGCCATCTCCTGGAGTTCCATAAGGTTCCATAAGCCTCTATAACGCCTGCCCAATCCCAGTGCTTGAGCCTCGAGGTCAACACAGCAGCAAACAAGTATTGCCTCGAGGCTTGCGGTCAAGGGTATGGCCTGTAATTGTATTTAAACGACCATGCCACCCACGCTTCTTGTTGCTTACTTTACTCGAACTGATCATTGACTATCCGCCATGACTCGGAACAACAGCAATCAATCGAGGGCCTTGAGCCCAGTTCCTCCAGATACCACACCAGTTACTCGCGGACGCTCGGTACGTTGCTTATATATCGGTCCCTCAAACGCTGACCCTGATGCCCCATCTCTTTAGGTCCAACCGTCAAACAAAGTTTGTCGCTTTCTCAGGAAGGTCAAGGATGGTGTAAAGAAGAAGATTTCTGTAAGTCGATATACTGAGTTTTATTGAGCTCAGGCTGAGATCGTACACAAGCGCTCGAACCTGAATAATTCCGTGACACAAGGTGCCAATCCTCAATCGGTGGACACCGCACTTCAGCATGCCCGTGATGGTGCACATAAGATGAATCCACTTTTTGGACCCGCGAGATCAGTAGCGTCCGCAGGCAAAAATGCACCAGCAGCTCTCGATGATGCGGCCAATGTGGAGGCTACATATCTTCAACCCCTCAGGATATTCGACACTGTGATCGGGAAACTCACAGAAGTACGACCTGTCTCCCTCACCAGAACTGAACTAATACCGTTCCACAGGTACATCCGTATGCAAAGATGGCATTGGGTGTGTTGTCTTGTGCATCTACAGTACGTTTTATTTCGCTCTTATTTAAATCTACTGCTTAGTTGTTTTGCTTGCAGATAATTCTCGCTCAAGCGGATCGCGACGACGCGATACTCGGCCTTCTCAAGAAGCTGGGTGAAGTGTACGACTTCATGATGCAAGACGACACACTTCACAAGATTTCGTCGATGAGCACTATTTTGGGACAGATCTCTCAGCAGACCCTTGAATGCGCCCATTTCATCAGGGATTATTCGGAGAAGAAAAACTTTTGTCAGTCTCCAACCAGTTGTTACATTTAGCGGTTTTTCAATCTTATCATAGGGAAGAGACTCGGAAAGAACGTCGTCTCGGAAACAGACGACACGATAAAACGGTTATAACAATGTGTTGGATGCGCTCATGCAAAACTTCCGGGACCAAGTTACTCGCGACGTAGCCGTCTACATCCAACGTACAAGTAAGAATTCGGACGTATTCCTGACTCGACATCTATTCATACTTCTTCAGGCGAAATACTCGACCTCGGCGGTATGGCTTATGCAGAGGGCGCAGGACTGGACACTAGGAAGCGATGCCTGCCAGGGACGCGCACGGACATTCTCTCCAAGATCATGGGATGGATCAACGACAAGAACGATGATGCTCCACGCGTGCTATGGCTATCTGGTCCTGCCGGGACGGGTAAATCAGCCATTGCTCACACAATCGCTAGCTCGTTCATCGGGGTGGGCGGGCTCGGTTCTTGTTACTGCTTCGACCGAAACACGGACCATCGCCATAAAATGGTTTTCTCCACTATCGCGCGCGACCTGGCCGACCGTCATCCGGAGATGAGACGAGCGTTAGCGGATGCAGTCCAGAACGCAAATGCGCTCAAGACTACAGCGGATGTCGTACAGCAGTGGCAGAAGCTTCTTATGGAACCTCTAGGGAAGCTTTCCGAGTCCCCTGTGGGGCCTGTCGTGATCGTTATCGACGCACTGGACGAAAGTGGCAAAGCACTGGAAACACGCAGCAACCTTCTACGCATTCTTGCCGGTAAAATTCGAGACCCAACTATCACCCAGATCACGAAACTCCCGAAAAACTTCCGGACCATCGTTACTTCTCGCCCGCTCCACGACATAGAAGCAGAGCTTGCAGATGTTCAGCATGTTGAAAGGATATCCATAGACGACACCCCACCAGCCACCGTAGAGCGTGACATCCACGCTTACATATCGAACGAGCTGGAAGGGCTTTCGGATTTGGGGGATAGAGAGTGCGCAGCGCTCGCTAAGAAAGCCGATGGCCTTTTCGAGTGGGCACGTCTTGCTTGTAAATCCATCAAAGCACGCTCTCCTGGCTTATCTCCAATCGAGTCCTTCGATGCTGTGGTGTCCCGCAATCCCGCTGAGCGGGAACACTTGTTGTATGATATGTATCAGTTCAGTTTAACAGAGATCATGCGAATAGACAAAACTACGAATTCCATGTCTCAGCAGAAACAGCTAACGAGATTTCGTTCCGTGATGGGACAAATCCTCGGCGCATCTGAACCCCTCCCTTTGGCCTCCCTGAACGCCATGCGGCGCCATTTTCCAGATGAAAGCGAGCATTACGAAGTGCAAGTCATAGTCGAACATATGGGATCTCTCCTCGGCGGCACCACAAACTCATCTACCCCCATCCGTCCCCTTCATGCATCCTTCCGCGATTTCCTTACGGACCAATCACACAGTAAGGACTTTTTCATCGACGTGTCGAAAGTACAACACGACCTTGCTTTCGCATCACTTCGAGTGATGGAGCATGGACTTTCCTTCAATATCTGCGATCTAAAATCATCGTATCTCCCCAACTCTGAAGATCCCGGTCTGCGAGAACGAGTTGAAAAATGGATTTCCCCCACACCTATCCTATGCCTGCCGATTTTGGCCTGTCCACGTACAACCAACCCACTTCGATTCAGAACTCGCCAAAGAAATAAAATCATTCTTCGAGCATGAACGACTGTTCTTCTGGCTCGAGGTCCTCGGCCTTACGAATGCGCTCAGCGGTGCAGTCCCTGCCCTTCCGATTATTTCCAAGTGGTTAAAGGTGAGCACATGGTTATGAAGTGTCGATCACATGCTCACTAACGCGCAATCGTAATTGTAGGGTCACACCGGATTCGAAGATGCCTCATCCGCTGCAATGGACGTGCAGAGATTTATCCAACTCTTCGGCGTCCTCATCTTGCACAGCACACCTCATCTCTATGTATCAGCTCTGCCGTTCTCGCCCGTCAACTCTGCACTATCCAGCACGTTTTCTGCACGGTTTCCGAACACTCTTCGTGTGGCATCTGGACGTGATATCAACTGGACGGCTGTTCAGACTGTGATCACCGGGCACACTGATGACGTTCACTCATTGTCGTTCTCGCCGGATGGGACTCGCATTGCGACTGGATCGGATGATTGCACTGTGCGGCTGTGGGATGCGGCAACGGGGCAGCCAGTGGGCAAGCCCTTGCTGGGGCACACTGAAGCAGTTTACTCAGTTTCATTCTCGCCGGATGGGACACGCATCGTGTCTGGCTCGGTCGATAAGACTGTCCGGCTGTGGGATGTAGCAACGTGGCAGCCTGTTGGTGAACCCTTACTGGGGCATACTGAGTTCATTAACTCAGTCTCGTTCTCGCCGAACGGAACTCGCATCGTGACAGGTTCGCGCGATCAGACAGTCCGGCTGTGGAACGCAGCAACGCAGCAACCAATTGGTGAACCCTTACGGGGGCACACTTCTTCAGTTACCTCAGTCTCGTTCTCACCGGATGAGACTCGCATCGTTTCTGGTTCAGACGATAAGACTGTCCGGCTGTGGGAAGTAGCAACGGGAAAGCCAGCCGGTGAGCCCTTGGAAGAGCACACTTCTTACGTCACATCAGTCTCGTTCTCTCCGGATGGGACTCGCATCGCATCTGGTTCGGCTGATGAGACTGTCCGGTTGTGGGATGCAGCGATGGGGAAACCTGTCTGTGAGCCCTTGGAGGGGCACACTGATTGGGTTAGGTCAGTTTCGTTCTCGCCGGACGGAAGTCGCATCTTGACAGGTTCGGACGATAAGACTGTCCGACTGTGGGATACAGCTACAGGGAAGCCAGTCGGTGAGCCCTTGCTGGGGCACACTGGGTGGGTCTACTCGGTCTCGTTCTCTCCGGATGGGACTCGCATCGCGACTGGTTCTGGAGATAACACTGTCCGACTGTGGAACACAGCTACAGGGCAGCCAGCTGGTGAGCCCTTGCAAGGGCACACTAATTCAATCATCTCATTCTCGCTATCACCGGATGAGACCCGCATCGCGACTGGTTCGGCGGATGGTACTGTCCGGCTGTTGGATGCAGTGACAGGGCAGCCAGTTGGTGAGCCCTTGCTGGGGCACACTGATTCGGTTTACTCAATCTCATTCTCTCCGGATGGGACTCGCATCGCAACTTGTTCTGCGGATAAGACAATCCGGCTGTGGAATGCAGCAATGCGGCAGCCAATTGGTGAGCCCTTACGGGGGCACACTGATGCGGTTCAGTCAGTCTCGTTCTCGCCGGATGGCACTCGCATCATTTCTGGCTCGAACGATAAGACTGTCCGGCTGTGGGATGCAGGAACGGGGCAGCCAGTTGGTGAGCCCTTGGAAGGGCACACTGATTGGGTCGGATCAGTCTCGTTCTCTCCCGATGGGACTCGCATCGCATCTGGTTCGGCTGATGAGACTGTCCGGCTGTGGGATTCAGGGACAGGGCAGCCAGTTGGTGAGCCCTTTGAAGGGCACACTTATTCGGTCACATCAGTCTCGTTCTCTCCAGATGGGACTCGCATCGCATCTAGTTCAAGAGATGAGACTCTCCGGCTGTGGGATGTAGCAACGGGCCAGCCAGTTGGTGAGCCCTTGGAGGGACACGCTGATGAGGTCAATTCAGTCTCATTCTCGCTGGATGGCACTCGCATCGTTTCTGGTTCGGACGATAAGACTGTCCGGCTGTGGGATGCAGGAACGGGGCAGCCAGTCGGTGAGCCCTTGAAAGGGCACACTTCTTCGGTCAGATCAGTCTCGTTCTCTCCGGATGGCACTCGCATCGCATCTGTATCAAATGATAAGACTGTCCGCATCTGGTATGCAGCAATTGGGAAGTCATTGCAGGACCACGCCGAAGAAGACTGTTCAGCATACTCTCCACATAGCAGTTGCATCCCACATCCAACAGCGACCGTCCCCACACCCTACACTGTGAACAATGACTTCATTTCATTCTCATCAAACTCGACTCATGCACTTCGCGATACTGCTGAGCTACTCGCAGGGCACTCCCCATGATGACCGCAGGTCGACGTTCACTTTCCTTGGAGATGATGGATGGATGATGGGACCCAATCGTCGGCTCTTATTCTGGGTACCACCCAGCTTCACGAGAGGAATTTAGCTATAATCCTTGAACTGCATTAGTGTTACCTAGCGGAGGTCCAGAGCTGGATTTGAGTCGCATGGCCCATGGGACACGCTGGCAACACTCCTACGAGGAGTGAGTCTTCAGCCTTTTCCGTTCCTCAGTTGATTAATTTGATACCTCTAGCCCTCAATCACCATGATCTTGTTAGAGTAGATTGAATTGCGGAGATGCCAGAGACACTTCGTCGAGTACGATTTCAAGTGTACAATTAATCATGGTCTGTTGTATGTATATACGTAGCATTGCATTCGAATTTGGGGTAGTTTGAACATCATATCAGGAAGGTGACTGTGTAGCAGGTTTCCGAGAGCATGGAAAGATCATAGTCCAATGAATAAAGTTATCCAAGATGCCGTTGAGCGAAACGAATGGAGAAGAGTGTGTTCAATGCACCTCCCAAAGTGGACTGAAGAAACAGAAGATTGCAGCAACAGCGGGGGCGTGTTTGGATATTGCGGGGTCGTTTGACTTCGATTGCACACACAGGTTTAAGTGTTGAGAGAGCTGGGTCAATGGGAAAGAGCGTAGTTCATTGTGTACAGTACAACACGTATATATGGTAACAAGAGTACCATGAGAGTGATGCGTGCAAGGATATGCGACGCATGAGGCGCGGAAGAACATGTGAAATTTGAAGAAAAAATGGAAATGGGAAAATGGACGAGTGCCTGCCACCTGGAGGCTGGGATGAGCAAAGCAAAATTTGGCAATACGAAAGACGAACCTTCATTAATCTGGGCCCAGAGTCCAGACATACCAGATGAACCTAGTGTGGCAATGGGCCCGTCCTCCTTGGAACATCTCGAATGATCGGTTGACAAGTAAACTGCATCTGATGATTTTGCGCACGCAGTTCCGAGTCGAACTTCAAGCTAAGCTCAAGCGACAGTAGTAGTGACCAAACCGTTAGTTGCAGCAAATATGATCATAGTTTTCTCGATGCCACTCAAAGGTGACTGGCCACAAGTCTTGCGTGCATTTATCACTCACTGGTATGTCTGTGATTAGCATGATGGCGTTTTTCATAATTTCGAGGTGCAGGCGGGTATACTAGTAGGAATATCAAAGATAGTCGTTCTTTCGACTTCCTTGCATTTCCCGGTGTTCTGCCAAAGAGGCGCCCAGTCAATACAGCAGCAAATATTTGGGGTTTCCAGCCAATGGTATGACCTGTTATCTAAACGCCGAAGCTGGGACCCACCCTTCCTCTAACTACTTGTCCCACCCTACTTCGCTCAGACTGATGCTTCGTGTTCACATTAACTATTTCAAACGATGAGTGAACACAATCAATCAAGGAACTCAAGGCAAGATCCTCCTCCTGAAAACCACGCATCCAGTGAACCTTCCGCTGGTGGAAGTTCGGTATGTTTCTGATCAGGACCACTTCGAGTCATTCCACTTGAAACATCAACTCTGATGCATCCTTCATCCAGGGCAGACGCCGTGGCAAAATTCGTCGGTTTCTAGGAAAGGTTAAGAATGCAACTAAAAAGATTTCTGTGAGTCGACAAGGATCCTGAGTTTCCTGGAACAAGGCTCATGTGATCGTACAAAAGCACTCGAAGGATTCTCGCGGCCGTGACCCTGTTTTTCTCAACGTTGATTGTGAAGGTGCCTCACCGATTTCGGATATCAAGGTAACTCACCTTTTAGTTTATGCTCTCTCTATAAACTCTAGTGGTCGCGCAGGTTCAGGATACTCCCTCTGGTGCCGAACAAGGTGCCGATCCCCAATTGGCACTTCAGAACGCCAAAGAGGTTGTCAAAGACATGAATCTACTTTCGGGAGCTGTGGGATCTGGAGCATCCGCAGCCCAAAATGCATCAGCGGATCTCGAGGATGCATATAATTTCCAGGACACATATCTTCAACCCCTCAGGATATTCGACAGTGTTATTGGAAAGCTCGCGGATGTATGGGCCCATCCTCCAGCGGTTGGAACCGAACTAATCCCGTTCCGCAGGTACATCCATATGCAAAGATTGCACTGGGCGTGCTATCTTGTGCATCAAAAGTGCGTTTCGTCCCTCCTTCGCTTACAACCGCTGCTGAGCAGCCATCGGTGTAGATGGTCATCGCCCAATCAGATCGTGACCAAGCAGTACTTCGTCTTGTCGACAAGTTGGATCAAGTTTATGGCTTCATGATACAGGACGAGACGCTTGGCCAGATTTCATCGATGCGCGGTATCCTTGGACAGATCTCTCAGCAGACCCTTGAATGCGCCCGTTTCATCAGAGATTATTCAGAGACCAAGAGCTTCTGTGAGTCTTCAAGCTGTTACACGTTCCACATACTCAGTCTTCTGCTATCTTAACAGGGAAGAGACTCGGGAAAGACATTCTCGCTGAAACAAATCATGAAATTCAACGGTACAGCGATGTGTTGGATGCGCTCATGCAAAACTTCCGGGACCAAGTTGCTCGGGACGTAGCTATTTATACCCACCATACAGGTAAGGATTGTACCTCCTTCTGACGCAACAACTATTCATTCATCCTCAGGCGAACTACTGGACCTCAGTGGTATAACTTATGCAGCGAACGCAGGGCTAGATACCAGGAAACAATGCCTGCTAGGGACGCGCACGGAAATATTCTCCCAGATCACAGATTGGGTCAACAGCACTGGAGGCGACGTTCCACGCGTGCTGTGGCTATCTGGTCCTGCAGGCAAAGGCAAATCAGCCATCGCCCACACGATTGCTAAGTGGTTCAGCGATGCAGGAGGGCTTGGTTCATGTTATTGCTTCGACCGAGATCGAGAAGCCGACCGTCGCCATGAGAAGATATTTTCTACCATCGCACGTGACCTGGCTGACCGTGATTCGGGGGTGAGGCGAGCGTTGGCAGATACAGTTCAGCAAGCCAGCGCTCTCAAGACTACAGCTGACGTCATTCAGCAATGGCAGAAGCTTCTGATGGAACCACTACAGAAGCTCTCAGAGTCAACCGTGGGCCCTGTCGTGATCGTGATCGACGCACTGGACGAGAGTGGCGCGGCCAAGACACGAACCGACCTTCTTCGTATTCTTTCTGGTAAACTTCAGAACGCTAATGTTCCCCAAATCATGGAGCTCCCAAAGAACTTCCGATTTATCGTTACCTCTCGCCCGCTTCGCGACATTCAGAATGCGTTTGCGGGCGCTCAACACATTCGAAGGATTTCTATGGACGACATTCCACCAGAAGTCGCGGAACGCGATATCTACGCTTACGTGTCGAGGAAGCTGGAAGGGTTTTCGCAATTTGGGAGCAAGGAGTTTACAGCCCTCGCCAAGAGAGCTGATGGTCTTTTCGAGTGGGCACGTCTTGCTTGCGAATCCATCGAAGCACCCCCTCCTGGCTTATCTCCAATCGAGTCCTTCGATGCTGTGGTGTCCCGTGATCCCTGCTGAGCGGGAAAACTTGTTGTATGATATGTATCAGTTCATTTTGACAGAGATCATGCGAATGGACAAATCCACACATTCCACGTCTCAGCACAAACAGCTCACGAGATTTCGTTCCGTGATGGGACAAATCCTTGGCGCATCTGAACCACTCCCTTTGGAGTCCCTGAACACAATGCGGAGCCATTTTCCAGACAAAAGCGAGCATTACGAAGTGCAAGTCATGGTCGAACATATGGGATCCCTCCTCAGCGGTACCACCAACTCATCTACCCCCATCCGGCCCCTTCACGCATCCTTCCGCGATTTCCTGACGGACCAATCACACAGTGGAGACTTTTTCATCGACGTGTCGAAAGTACAACATGACCTTGCTTTCGCATCACTTCGAGTGATGGAGCATGGACTTTCCTTCAATATCTGCGATCTAAAATCATCATATCTGCCCAACTCCAAAGATCCTGGGCTGCGAGAACGAGTTGAAAAATGCATCCCCCCACACCTATCCTATGCCTGCCGATTTTGGCCTGTCCACGTACAGCCAACCCACTTTGATTCAGAACTCGCCAAAGAAATCAAATCGTTCTTCGAGCATGAGCGACTGTTGTTCTGGCTCGAGGTACTCGGCCTTATGAACTCGCTCGGCGGTGCCGTCCCCGTGCTTCCGCTTATTGCCAAGTGGTTAAAGGTGAGCGCGTGGTTATGATGTGTCAACCGCATGCTCACTAACGCGCAATCGCAATAGCAGGGTCAGACCGGGTTCGAAGATGCCTCATCCGCTGCAATGGACGTGCAGAGATTTATCCAAGTCTTCGGCGGCCTCATCTTGCACAGCACACCTCATCTCTATGTATCAGCACTGCCGTTCTCGCCCGTAAACTCTGTACTATCCAGAACGTTTTCCGCACGGTTTCCTAAATCTCTTCGTGTGGCATCTGGACGTGATATCAACTGGACGGCTGTTCAGACTGTGATCAGCGGGCACACTAGCTATGTTTCCTCAGTCTCGTTCTCGCCGGATGGGACACGCATTGCGACTGGATCGTATGATTGCACTATGCGGCTGTGGGATGCAGCAACGGGGCAGCCAGTAGGCAAGCCCTTGCTGGGGCACACTCAACCAGTTCTCTCGGTCTCATTCTCGCTGGATGGGACCCGCATCGTGTCTGGCTCGGCCGATAACACAGTCCGGTTGTGGGATGTAGCAACGTGGCAGCCCATTGGTGAACCCTTACTGGGGCATACTGAGTCGGTTAACTCAGTCTCGTTCTCGCCGAACGGAACTCGCATCGTAACAGCTTCGAACGATAGGACAGTCCGGCTGTGGAATGCAGCAACGCAGCAGCCAATTGGTGAACCCTTACGGGGGCACACTGAGGAGGTTGAATCAGTGTCGTTCTCGCCGGATGAGACTCGTATCGTTTCTGGTTCACGTGATAAGACCGTCCGGCTGTGGGAAGTAGCAACGGGACAGCCAGCCAGTGAGCCCTTGAAAGGGCACACTTCTTCGGTCAGATCAGTTTCATTCTCTCCGGATGGGACTCGCATCGCATCTGGTTCGGCTGATAAGACTGTCCGGTTGTGGGATGCAGCGATGGGGAAGCCTGTCTGTGAGCTCTTGGAGGGGCACACTGATTGGGTTAGGTCAGTTTCGTTCTCGCCGGACGGAAGTCGCATCGTGACCGGTTCGGACGATCAGACTGTCCGACTGTGGGATGCAGCTACAGGGAAGCCAGTCGGTGAGCCCTTGCTGGGACACACTGATTATGTCCACTCGGTCTCGTTCTCTCCCGATGGGACTCGCATCGCGACTGGTTCTAGGGATAACACTGTCCGTCTGTGGAACGCAGCTACAGGGCAGCCAATTAGTGAGCCCCTGCAAGGGTACACTAATTCAATTTTCTCAGTCTCGCTATCGCCGGATGAGACCCGCCTCGCGGTTGCTTCGGAGGATGGCACTGTCCGGCTGTTGGATGCAGCGACAGGGCAGCCAATTGGTGAACCCTTACTGGGGCACACTGAAGCGGTTTACTCAATCTCATTCTCTCCGGATGGGACTCGCATCGTAACTTGTTCTGCGGATAAAACTGTCCGGTTGTGGGATTCAGGGACGGGGCAGTTAGTGGGTGAGCCTTCGCGCGGGCACACTGGTGAAGTTAACTCAGTCTCGTTCTCGCCGGATGGGACTCGCATCGTTTCCGGTTCGAACGATGAGACTGTCCGGCTGTGGGATGCAGGAACGGGGCAGCCAGTCGGTGAGCCCTTGGAAGGGCACACTTCTTCGGTCAGATCAGTCTCGTTCTCTCCTGATGGCACTCGCATCGCATCCGCTTCAGACGATAAGACTGTCCGGCTGTGGGATTCGGGGACGGGGCAGCCAGTTGGTGAGCCCTTACTCGGGCACGCTGGTTCGGTTTACTCAATCTCATTCTCTCCGGATGGAACTCGCATCGTTTCTGGTTCTCGGGATAAGACTGTCCGGCTGTGGGATGTAGGAACGGGGGAGCCAGTTGGTCAGCCTTTGGAGGGACACACTGATTGGGTCGGATCAGTCTCGTTCTCCCCGGATGGGACTCGCATCGTTTCCGGTTCGGACGATAAGACCGTCCGACTGTGGGATGCAGCGACCGGGCAGCCAATTGGTGAGCCCTTGCAGGGGCACACTTATTGGGTCAACTCAGTCTCTTTCTCGCGGGATGGGACTCGCGTCATTTCTTGTTCATGGGATGAGACTATCCGGTTCTGGTATGTAGCGATTGGGAGGTCATTGCAGGACCATATCGAAGAAGACTGTTCAGCGTCCTCTCTACATGGCAGTTGCATCTCACATCCAACATCGGCCATCCTTACACCCGACACTACGAAGGATGACTTCATTTCCTTCTCATCAATCTCGACTCGTCTACTGCGCGACACTGCTGAGCTACTCGCTGGCACTCCCCATGACGACTGTAGGTTGACGTCCATGTTCCTTGGAGACGATGGATGGATGATGGGACCCAATCGTCGGCTCTTATTCTGGGTACCTCCCGCATCACGAAAGGCATTTTCCTATAATCCCCAGACCGCGTTAATCATTCCCAGAGGGCATATTGAGCTTGATTTGAGCCACATGGCACATGGGTCACGCTGGCAGCATTGCTACGAGGAGTGAGCCTCCTAGCTTTTCTGTTCCTCGCAGATACTCAATTTGATCATAGTAGCTCTTGATTACGATGATCTTGTTCTAGTAAATTGATTTGCGGAGAGGCCAAAGACACTTCGTCGAGTACGATATCGAGTGTACAATTAATTCATGGTCTGTTGTATGTCTATGTAGCGTTGTATTCAAATGTGGGGTAGTTTGAGCGAACGTTGTGTTAGAAAGGTAACTCGATAGCAGGTTTTTGAGAGCATGGAACCATCATAGGGTAGCGAATGATGTGGTCAGAGATGTGGCGGAACGAACTAATGGAGAGAAGTGTTCAAGATGCCTCCCAAAGTAGTTTCAAGAAACAGAAGATTGCAGCAGCGGGGGCGTTTGGCTTCGGTTGCACAGCACACACGGGTTTAAGTGTTGAGAGAACTGGGTCAATGGGAAGGAACGTGGTTCATTGCGTACAGTACAACATGCGTGGTAACAACAAGATTACCATGAGAGTGATGGGTGCAAGGATATGCGACGCGTGAGGCGTAGAAGAACATGCGAAATTTGAAGAACAAATGGAAATGAGGACGTAGATGAGCGCCTGTGACGAGCAAAACACAAGGCAATACGAGAGATGACTCTTCATTAAGGAGTATAATATCGGGCACAGACATACCTGGTACGACAACTTGTGGGCCCATCCTTCTTTGAACATCTCCAATGACTGGTTGGTGGGAATGACGAGTAGGTAACAGGAAGATGACTGGTATGCAGTTGCAGGAAACTGCTCAGCTCCTGCATCTTGTCTGCATCCAACCCAAATTTCTGTCAGGTAAATATGAGACTCCGTCCGGTCAGTGGCTCATTTGAGTGTTAACATGTTGGTCCAAGGCGCGGGTCGATTCTCGCAAGGCTGGAAGAAACACAAAGTGAGGTCGAAGAAAGATCGGGTTGCAAACTGGTCGTAAGCGCCAGGTCCAAGCTTGTGTTGTAGATCCAGGGCGTGTGAACTTCTGAGGCTTACCGCCAACCTTATTTTGACGCCCTAACTATGTCGTTCCCTGCACCTGCTGAGTTTCGGGTGTGCTTGAATACTTCCGGATATTGCTACAAAATCTGCCAACTGCCTTGTGTAAGGATATGATATTCTCTACACCCCGACCAGGACTTCAAAACAAAAACGCTCGAGCCAAGCGCTCGAACCCATCCACGTGACTCACTGATACGGAAGGCGTTACCTTCCGTATCCGAGTCACGCGGATACATCCCTTTGTTCCTTACGCTCATTATCTCACTGTCGTCGACATCCAGCACGGCCTTAGTCTCATCATTACAACATACCCTTCATTGACAACAACCTTCAACTCTCCTTATCTCGTTATTCTCATTTGTTTTCAATTCGCCGTCTCCAAAACTGTCACTACTACACAACTCTCGTCAATTATAACATTCAGACCGCCACTCATTCATAATCTTTTCGTACTCTCCATTCGTGCCTTCTACACTACCCTGCCAGGCTCAGCACCACTCCCTTCTGCCTCCGTTTTCTCATAATCGTTCGGTCAAGATATACCCGAGGACCCTTGCCGTTTCGCACTTATATACAGCTCATGTACACTCATTTAGCAGCAAATCCTATATTCAGATACCTGCTCAAAGAACGACCGAAGCCCTCTCAGAAAGTCCCCGTCTCCCGTCCTAGTCCTATCTATCTTCGTGTTACCTACTAACGCGTCTCTCTTCTATCTCGTCTCGTTCGCTTTCCCCTTCGAACTCATAGTCAGCCTTACACTTGCCTATACCCAGGCTGTACATCATCCCGTCATCAAGCCTGGGCCTGAAGCTTGAAGGTCTGTCACTCCATTTCACCTTAGTCTTTGTTGTGCTCATCTCGCTCTACTTACAGTCATCAGCCGCAAAAATATCAAAGTCCCTTCCGAGGGCATTCCCACAAGATTTACATATTCCACATTAATGCGCGAAGCTAGTACTGCTGCTTTTCGTTGTACTCGCGCATTGCCTGTGAACGCGGCATGTATCATGCACCTTGTCAGTCTACCAGACGCAATCGATTATCGGACTTGTTGAGCAGGGCCATGTCCAGAAATGGTCCCTGGCCTCTTGCCCGAGAAGTCCACTTGAACACCTCAAGTCGACGAATTCCAACCTAGTTCACAAGTTCTCGGAGCTTAGCAAGCGTCTTCTGACGCTCAAATGTTAGCACAGACCGAGCTGCTTCTCACCGCTAGAATCTAGAGATACAATATCATAGGAGATTTACGCGGGAATCGGGTGCGGTTCCTGCTCGCACCGTCGTATACAGAAGTGCAAGCAGCACGTCACGACTCACGGCCCAGTTATGATGCATCATCCTCATCGTGAGTCAACGCTCATGGGCACTCGGCTATGCTACGTGCTCCGTGAAGGCGAAAGTATCGCTCGAGCAGAGAATCGGTTTCGTTCATATTGGTGTGTGGTTCTATCATTTATGTTCACGCCAGTATTGCCGTCGTCTGCGTTGGTGCTGCCCGGGGCCCCGGCCCGAAGGTGATCGCCTGTTTCAATAATGGTCACACATGGGAATTATGAGTTCACCTGGGACATGTAATTCTTGCCCTCGACGAGTTCCCATGCCAGAGATATGGGTGGCTTTTATTACTAACTTGAATTGAATTTATGTCGGACAACCAGGAGACTTGACTCATTTGAGTGGTCAGTGATGACATGTTGGTACAAGGCGCGGGTCGATTCTCGCAAGGCTGGAGGAAACGTGAAGTGACGCTCGTAGACACTCAGCTATGCTACGTGCTCCGTGAAGACGAAAGTACCACTCGAGCAGAGAATCGTTTTCGTTCATATTAGTGCACCTCAACCTCACTACTATATAACCTAATAAGGATGTCGTAGGGGGGGGGTATGACATGCTAATTAGCAGCGGTTCTCCTAATTCTCACACCCCGCCAGTACCACCGACAATAAAGCCTTAATTCCCTTTCAGGATTTTCCCAGAAGGGAAGCTTATGCGAGTAAGTTACGAGGTACGGCAACGGAGACTGTCCCGACTATTGCCGCCCTCCTTCGGGAAGCTCCGCATTACGCTACTCGCTGCCTAATCAGTGTTGCTCGCTGTTGTCAACGATGAGCAAGGCTAAGTCCTTCAGTTCTTCACCGTTTTTCTTACTGCTTTTTTATTCTAGCTCTATTTCTAAATGCGCACACATTTCCAACGGTCAGCGGCACTGAAATGCCCTCGTCATTGCCTTTCACGATGTACAAGGTATGTTCAACCAGCACGTGACTATGTTGATATGACTAACACAAGTCCACGCCTAGTAGCCTATACGCCTCACTGCTGCCATCGCTGGCAGGCGAGGGCGTCTTTCTCCTCTTCCCTACCACACACGATGCCCGCCTCAAGGACTTCTCGCTCTGTGCGCCTCGTTATTGGGTCCACCAGGTCTACCACAAAGCTCAAATCCAGTGTCCTGTCACAGACGCAGCAGGTTGAGGATCGACAACGCAGACAAGAGCGGTACAACGCCAACATTGCAGGTAAGTGTTACTTCCTATCTACGCTGTCTATATATTCACACTGGGTCATAGGGCTGAGCACCGAATCTCAAACGCTACTTGCAGACATGCAACATGAAGCTGTAGACAGCACGAGCGCAGGCGCGGATGATGTTATGGGCACCATGGACGACGACTTTCAATGGGAATCGGTCCCCGATGACCTCAGAGATAACGACACATTTATGCTTGCTGTGCGAGACATTGTCGGTAGCCAGTAGGTGCTTTTTTTCATTTGTGCAGCACTTATTCACAACTTCTGCAGGTGGCGTGTATACAAAGATAGCCGTGGATGGCGGGCAACGCCTTGTCCGCCTTCACGCAAATTGGGCACCGATCATCAGCGCACTCACTTTCCGGGTACCTCAAGTGGAAGTATTCACCATCTCCGCCTTCAAGTGAACCTAGTCCTTATGATTTCTCGATTGATGTTATCAACATTTACACGCTTGACACTAGCACTTATATTCACAGTGCATCCACCATTGAAACCCCTGCAGAAGCACTGGTCTTGAGCGGTTATCTGGGTGCTACTCCCCATTCTCCAACCATTGCCATTCTTTGTCAACACTCGAGCTTTACAGGCGTCTGCGCCTGCGTAAACCTTCACTCAGCGTTGAGGCGTTCACCAAGGTACTTTGGACAGCACGAGCGCAGGCGCGGATGATGTTATGGGCACTATGGATTGTGCGAGATTCGAGTAAGCCTTACATGTGTTATGATAGAACTATTAGATACTCATCAGTTTGTACTTGCATAGTTTTGCATTGGGTTGTGTTTAAATACATCTGTTTCTCAGCAGACTCTCGAGCTCGAGTGCTGAGGCCGCCGTGTTCCTTCTACCTAATGTCCTCAATGCAAGACTCATATTAAATGTATTGCTGCAGTGTTATTACTACTAGGAAATGTAATACCAGGATTTTCAACTTGAAGCAGCCTGTCCGGACTGATTAGCGCGCTGTTTCGGTCCTCGCTTTTTCCCTTTATCTGAGCGTGTCTTGCGGGATTTCTTAGTGACAGATACCTCGTCCCCTCCCATGCCCGAAATACCCGAAATGACATGCCCAAAACCACCTTCTACTTGCTCGTGGCCTCGTTTCCTTCGGATAGGTGCAGACTCTCTTGTTGTAGGTACAGACTGGGACTCAGTGTTCACTGGCTGCGAGATAGACAAGAGGAATGGATCGATGTTCGCTAGAAAATGTCATTGTCAGCATCACCCAATGTCATGACACGAGGATAAAACACCTACTGTTAATCCCGCCTTCATCTACCAGTGCATTCCCACCCTCATCTGCCAGTGCATTCCCGCCTTCGTCTGTATCATCTTCTGCACTGCGCTCCAAGGTCATGTTGAATCTGGTCTCTTCCCAATCTCGCCACTCGGCAGCTGTAAACTTGCGAAATTTTGTTGCGCCTGTCATAAATGCATTGTACACAGTCTTGACCTCTACCATTGAGCCGATGTCCCCGGGACTTGCAAATTTTTTCAGTGGCCAGTTTTCAAGAACCACTCCATGTTGCGCGGTAATGTTCTCGTCGAAGTTGACATAGTACATCCTGGAGACAGGTACCTGAGCCGCCTCACGGAGCTTTTCCAGGATAAGCGCTGATGTCTTGCTCTTGAGTTGAAGGAAACTCTGCTTGTAGTTAGAAACAACACCTATAGAGCCGTGAATCAAAACATGAGGTTAATAAATAAATAATTCATACCGGTGACGCCAGATGTACAGTAACCTTCGAGACGTGTTGCGAAGTTGGAGGGTGTCTCTTTGAGAGCAAGCTGGAAGAAGTCCCCAACACGATCATCCGAAAGGTAGACATAAGGACGGTTATAATGGTCCAGGTCACCTCGAACAGTGATGAGGGCAGTATGACACCCGGTCCTGGCGGAGAGAGTAGCGAGCTGTATACAATATAAGTGCATGTCAAAAATCGCTGCTTCTACGTACCATTTGTGTTGCGGAATCCAATGTAGCGCGAATATCATGGAAGGCATTGATGGGGACATTGTGACTTGCTAAAGCCTTATTATTGCGATGATCTTCTAAGTCTTCCATGAGGCCTTCAGTTGCGTCAATCTTCTCTTGCTGTGACATAGCATTCCATTTCGCAGCAATATCACGCCCAGCCTGGGTAGCCTTGACACGAGGTTCATCGGGTGCTCGCGCTGTAATAAAACATGTCAGAAAAATTGAGCAATGTGTTTTAAAACATGACTGACCTGCGTTCATCGCCTTGACCTCAGAACGAAGAAATGCATTCCAACGGGTTGCTTTTCGGCTCTTCTGCTTGGTGTGCGTCCGTTGTAAAATTGCTTCGAAATGATATTCAACTGTCCTGTGAGGAAATTCTTCATGTAATTTGACAGCCTCTTGCATAACCATATCCTGAGAATCCGCAAGGGCATCCTTATATGCGCATTTATTAGCCCTGCATTTCTCAGCAAGCACCTTCTTCTCAGCTTGCGTGCGGAGACGTGCTTTGCGTTTGATGCGATGGCGCCACGGTGTCCGCGAACTAGACTTGGTGACCTTGATGTAACGCTGGTGTCGAGCAATGTCTGGCATTATTGAAAATCACAACAGCACGAGCAGGAGGACAACACGGATGAGCGTGGGAATGCAAGCAAACGAAAATTGTACTATAGGCATTGTAAATGACGTTAAAGGCATGGTAAAACATTGGTAATCTCATCTAGATGATGTCGCCGTCATCCAGATAGATGTCATGTCCTGAAATCAACTCGAAAATATATTCGGCCTCCAACAGAGGCATTCCTCTAGCGCAGATGTAGTTAGTGAAATCTTGAATAGAATATCCTTCCCTCAAAGCATGAATGATGCTCCAGATGGCTGAAGCTTGGTAGCCATGTGCAAAGAGATATTTTTCGGCCCGCAGGACCAAGGACACCAGTGGGAGGTGAGTCTAAGTCGACAATATCGGATTCTCCGACGAAAACCGTCCCCGTGATGCCAGAAAGCGACCTGTTATAGTGGCGGATGATGGGCTGCGATGAACTGTCAATAGACTGAGAGGCGGATTGCACTTGAAGCTGCTCAAATTGAGTTGAAAGCTGTTGTAACCCTTGTGAAACAATCAGAGCGAGTCAGCGGAATGAAAAATAACATACCCGTAGATTGAGGTACCCTGTGCTGCCTTTGAGACGTGGATGGTTGGCACATCGTTACAAAAGCCCCAGTGTGGCGAGTCAAATAAGCTGCAGTCGGCTGAGATTCGTTGTCATCACTGGCAGGATTGTCCATCCCCTTGAATATCATGAAGCGGAGAGCCTCGATTAGCGTGTTGAATTTACGGAACTTCCTGATTTCAAGGCCGTTGACCTGCGCAATAGCCATTGACCTGTAACATTCAGAGGATGAGTATGGTGCAGCAGTGCGTGAGTATCATAGTTGTGATATTACATACTTATCCAGGAAGATACTGACTTTCCGTCCGTACACAACACTGTAAAACCCCTCGTGATCGGGAAAAATGCCTGCGATGTCCTTCGATGCAGCCAAGGTTGTGAAGATAGCACTGGGTGAATTCCTCTCGATGAACTTGATGGTAGAGTTCTGCAGTCTCAAGATTTTCTCTGCTTGATCCCGTGAGTGGCACTGAATAGCTAGCGGAAAGGGAGATGTGTCGTGTCCGGATGCGATGAATGGCCTTTCAAACCAGTCAATGAGATTCAGAGAATGATCAGAGAATGATTGATTTAACAGGAACTCACCAGGATTCCTTTATGCCAGGGGATGGGCCACCAAGGACAGTTACTAGCGCCGTTGACAAAGACATGGTTGAGTGAAAGAGAGTAGTGTAGTAGTTGCAATCATTGCAACTGATCAAGTGATGATTGGTGGCGGCGGTTGGAGATCGGCCATACGACTACATACAACAATAATCACTGAATCCGAAGTGCACCGCAGACTGAATTATTGAATTGAATACACTACATCTACTCCGTGTACTGAATTATCGAATCGAATACACTACATCTACTGTCTGGTGTGTTCCCTCGAGCCTTACATATTTCTCTTGCTCTGTAGGATGATCCTGGGGTATATATATAAGTAACTCAAGTCGCACCGTTTGTTGTTTTCAATGTCACAATATTATCGTGACTCCATTAATCATTATGCATTGTGCAAAGAAAGTATGAAGCGTTCAAATTGCTACGGTAATTCAGATATGTAGTTGAGTAGACCGCCGACTTCACCAGCAATAGCGTCATCCTCCTCGAGTCCTGCGCAATCATCATTCTCGTCATCTTCAGCGCTCTGATGCTCTGAATTTACCAATGCCTGCAAGTCCACAGTGACTTGGACATCATCTGGAGCATTCTTCCTGACACCTGATGTTGTGGAGCCAGTGAAGCTGGCAAGTGAATATAAGTCCTGTAAACGAGCGAGTATGTGAGCATTGATGCGCCGCCGGCGTTGACAAAATTCTTCAAGTGCCCCACATATCGGATCGCTGGCATTGTTGGCCTCCAAAATGACCCGGGTGAAGTGCACTTCCTCATCAACGATAGCAGTGTGCAGTCGTTGACTTTCCACATGGCAACGCTGAATCTCTTCATGTGCGCGCTCAATGCGAAGGCTCTGTTTCATAACTTCACGCACCGCCGGTTCAGCCCAGCGTCTGCTGCGAATGTCTTGGCGTGTCTCACGCAAGAGAACAAACTCCTCAAGAAAATTATAATGCGACACTTTGGACCAGTCCAGCGTAGGCGCTGGTGGCTCAAGGGCAAGGGCAGCTGCATTATAGGACTTGACAGCATTTTGAATGGCCTTGCAACGAGTTTGCAAGGACTTCGCGATATGAGTGCGCATCCGATAACCTTCGGAACGATGACAATGAGTATGTAAAGTCATACATGAAGATTGAAATTCATACCTGTTTGAGAAATATTGAGTTTATGGAGTTCGAACAACCGAAGTACTACAAGCCATTGAAGATTGTCAAGCGCGCGATGATATTCACGCTGTGACATATACTTCAGGGTCTCTAGGTACTCGCGATCAGTTGGTTCCCATCGTCGGGTTACGCCCATCTTCAATTCAAGTGCAACAACTTCTTGTAGTATCGAGTCATATCGTTGTGAAGCTTGTCGGCGTCGTGTCTCCAGCCTTCGAGTCTGGGAGAGGTTCGTAGAATAGGAGGAGGAAGTGCTGGTGGGTATAATGAACTCGTAATTCATCGGCGTGGCATTCAGGAACATTGCAGAAGCGGTTTCTGAGGTCGCTCTGAACATGTCATAAGATTACGAAAGATTAGGATAACGTGATACATACCTTGCTTCCCTGAGTTTCTGAAGCAGCTCAACATACACAACAGCGTGAACATCCCACTCTGCCTCCTGACCTGATGTTGCGAGGTACTGTGATTGTTCTGTAGACCACATCTTGAGATCGTCGTCTGAAATGCTGAGCGAAATCTTGGCTTCTCGGATAGCAGTTCCCTGCTCTTCAATGATCTGACACGCTTGAACATAGTTCTTGTAGAGCATATTACCGAGGTTGAGATACTTGTCTTCGTCCCACTGTTTGAAAAAGGAGTCTATGGAGACACGACGGTTGTATGCCGAGGCATAACGAGTGACAGCGGCAAGTTGATTGGACGAGCTAAAAATACGCTCCATCGTAGCAAGATCTTCGATTCCCATGCCCTTGATGACGTTTGGGTGGTTCTTGTCTTGGCACGCATAGCTGTGGGTGTACCCATGAAATGCGTCAACGCACATACGATATTCAGCATCATCAAACTTCTGCGCTAGCGAGCTAGAGGCAATGGTAATCGCAAGCTTGCAGCCCACGTCATATCCAACCAAAAGACGTGATCCGAGAGTCTCGAGAGCTTTACCAACGATGGCAAGTGGGTACTTGAAACTGAATCCACAGATCATGAGTATTTAGACAACAGGTAGGTTCATCAACATACAGTTCCCCACTGCGAACCATATCAGCAATCCAAAGTACAAGACCATGACGGCAAGCGCTTGCAAAGATTCCTGTCTCTTCGAATATTCCCCATGACTTCTTCTTCGCATCCGCTGCAGCAGCTTTCCAGTTGTCTGTGCATGCTGACGTAGCTGGTGACGTGTTCGTAAGTTCAGGGTCCTGCCCAGCGTGCGTTTGAGAAGTAGGGTTGATGGTCTCGTCATCTGATGACAGTGTGTTGGATTGTGATGCATGCGCGTTGATGTAGTCAGGCTCGAGGTAGTAGTCACTGTTGAATATGCGTGTATCACCGACTTGACGACCTCCCAGTGGTGCCATACGGGACAGCGAGTTATTCCCATCAAATACTATCATTCGTCGGAAGACAAGTTCTGGCTCATCCTTCAGCTAAGAATTTACATTAGAATATTAATATTCATAACAGTGTCGTTGATTACATACCTCGTACGTGCATGGTGGACATGCATTAAGCACACGCCAGCTTTCGGAATCACGTCCAAGGGTCTTCAATACTTGAACATCAATGTTGCGGTGGATTGTGAGATAGACGTCGAAAGCATCAGCAAGCGCGGTACGATATCTCCGGCGATAAGGCCACTAAGCTCAATATCAAGTACAACACTAAGGAGAATGTAAAATATACGTACATGATACAGGTCGCAAAGTACCTTGGTGAACGCCTCAACGCTGAGTGAAGGTTTACGCAGGCGCAGACGCCTGTAAAGCTCGAGTGTTGACAAAGAAATGGCAATGGTTGGAGAATGGGGAGTAGCACCCAGATAACCGCTCAAGACCAGTGCTTCTGCAGGGGTTTCAATGGTGGATGCACTGTGAATATAAGTGCTAGTGTCAAGCGTGTAAATGTTGATAACATCAATCGAGAAATCATAAGGACTAGGTTCACTTGAAGGCGGAGATGGTGAATACTTCCACTTGAGGTACCCGGAAGTGAGTGCGCTGATGATCGGTGCCCAATTTGCGTGAAGGCGGACAAGGCGTTGCCGCCATCCACGGCTATCTTTGTATACACGCCACCTGCAGAAGTTGTGAATAAGTGCTGCACAAATGAAAAAAGCACCTACTGGCTACCGACAATGTCTCGCACAGCAAGCATAAATGTGTCGTTATCTCTGAGGTCATCGGGGACCGATTCCCATTGAAAGTCGTCGTCCATGGTGCCCATAACATCATCCGCGCCTGCGCTCGTGCTGTCTACAGCTTCATGTTGCATGTCTGCAAGTAGCGTTTGAGATTCGGTGCTCAGCCCTATGACCCAGTGTGAATATATAGACAGCGTAGATAGGAAGTAACACTTACCTGCAATGTTGGCGTTGTACCGCTCTTGTCTGCGTTGTCGATCCTCAACCTGCTGCGTCTGTGACAGGACACTGGATTTGAGCTTTGTGGTAGACCTGGTGGACCCAATAACGAGGCGCACAGAGCGAGAAGTCCTTGAGGCGGGCATCGTGTGTGGTAGGGAAGAGGAGAAAGACGCCCTCGCCTGCCAGCGATGGCAGCAGTGAGGCGTATAGGCTACTAGGCGTGGACTTGTGTTAGTCATATCAACATAGTCACGTGCTGGTTGAACATACCTTGTACATCGTGAAAGGCAATGACGAGGGCATTTCAGTGCCGCTGACCGTTGGAAATGTGTGCGCATTTAGAAATAGAGCTAGAATAAAAAAAGCAGTAAGAAAAACGGTGAAGAACTGAAGGACTTAGCCTTGCTCATCGTTGACAACAGCGAGCAACACTGATTAGGCAGCGAGTAGCGTAATGCGGAGCTTCCCGAAGGAGGGCGGCAATAGTCGGGACAGTCTCCGTTGCCGTACCTCGTAACTTACTCGCATAAGCTTCCCTTCTGGGAAAATCCTGAAAGGGAATTAAGGCTTTATTGTCGGTGGTACTGGCGGGGTGTGAGAATTAGGAGAACCGCTGCTAATTAGCATGTCATACCCCCCCCCCCCCCTACGACATCCTTATTAGGTTATATAGTAGTGAGGTTGAGGTGTATTAGTGTGTAGTTCTATTATAATATGTTCACTCCGGCATTGCCGCCGGCTGCTTCGGTGCTGCCCGGGCGGCCCGAGGGCGATCGATAATGGTCACACATGAGTTCACCTGGGAGTCTGGGACATGTGCTTCTTGCCCTCGACGAGTTCTCATGCCAGAGATATGGGTGGCTTTTATTACTAACTTGAATTCAGTTCACTAACCTTCCTGTCCCCACTTTCATACAACATTCGTATGTTATGACTGAAGTCACAGGAACTGTCGATTTCCGAGTCGGAAAAGAGACTTACAAGACCTGGTACAAGGTCGTCGGAGACCTAGGATCCGGCATTCGACCTCTTGTCACTCTTCACGGCGGCCCAGGCATGTCTCACGTATACATGCAGTCGCACGCAGAGATTTTCACGAGATATACTATTCCCGTTGTTTTCTACGATCAGTTAGGCACTGGGAGGTCTACGCATATCACTGACAAGGGCGCCGATTTCTGGACGCCAGAGCTGTTCATCAATGAGCTCGATAACCTCCTTGCGCACCTTGGAATCAAAGATGATTTTGACCTTTTGGGCCATTCTTGGGGAGGGATGTTGGCAGCTGACTACGCATCGGCGCAGCAACGCCCAGGTCTTCGCCGCCTCGTCATCGCTAATGCTGCCCCATCACTTAAGCTCTGGGAACAGAGTATGCATCATTGGCTGAACAAATTTCCGGAGGATTTCAGAGAGATGTTGAGAAGGCACGAGAGGGACGGGACGACCTCATCAGAGGAGTATCAACGAGGAATGAAGGAGTTCTATAACAAGCACACGTGCCAAGTGATCCCTTGGCCGGCAGAGCTTGATCAATCTTTTGCGGATATGGATGAAAATCCCACTGTGTATACTACAATGTAAGTATGCCGACGTGCGACTGATGGCTTATCAGTGTATGCTTACTCTAAGCACGATCAGGTTCGGAACTTCCGAGTTCAACCTCACGGGGTCGATGATCACTTGGGATGTTACCGATCGCCTTGACAGAATTTCTTGTCCGACGCTCGTTTGCAATGGTCATGAGGAGGGTGCACAGGATTTCGTGGTTGAGCCTTTCATCGAGAAGATACCCAAGGTCAAATGGGTGAAGTTCAAGAAGACTCACATTCCGTTCTACGAAGATAAAGATTACTATTTCAAGACTATCGGCGCATTTTTGATACCAACCTGAGTCAAGTATGGTTTCTGTCTCCTGTGTACATCATTTAGTGTCGCCCCGAACGTCACTGAGAGGTGTCTGATCTTCACGCTGAAGTCGCAGTACAGCCAAAGAAGTTCGTCCGAAGGATAATGATGGAGCCCACTGAGCAAAACGTTGACAAACTCGTTCGGCAATAGCTGGTAGATAAGCTGCGAAAACCATTCCTATGTTGCAACATTTACTCGTCTATCTTGTACAAAGTATTAATCACGTATGGTATGAAAGACATAAAAGCGAAAAGTACATTGATAGTACAACAACGGTTTCCGAACACTTGTATGCTTGAGTTTACGTACTCTCCGCAACCTTCTTCTTGATGACATCAACCACACCAGGCTCAGCAACAGTGCTAAGATCACCGAGTTGATCACCTTCGCCAGCGACGATCTTACGCATGATGCGACGCATGATCTGCATTGACACGAGTCATTAAACGATCATTGAGAAGGATACAGGCCTGGACTTGCCTTTCCGGAGCGGGTCTTGGGCAGATCACTGACGATGAAGATCTTTTTAGGTGCCGCGAAGGGGCCAATCACCTTCCTAACTTGGAGCACGAGCTCCTTAGCCAGCGAAGCCTCGTCATTGTGATCGTATGTGAATTCCCTGACACGTGTATCTAAAGTCAATCGTTATTCAACAAAAGGACAAAAAAACTGACGGTTTAAGTGTGACGAAGGCAAATACAGCCTGTCCCGTCAACTCGTCAGCAGTACCGATGACTGCAGTCTCGGCGACACCCTTGTGCATGATCAAGGCGGATTCGATCTCAGCAGTTGACAGACGGTGTCCAGAGACATTGATAACATCTACAGAATGGTCATTACAGGCGGGACATCTTCCAAAGGACGTCCTCACCATCAATACGGCCCTTGATCCAAATGTAGCCATGTTCATCGCGTGCAGCTCCGTCTCCCGTGTAGAAAAACTCCAGCGTATGGCTTCATGTACGTCTCCAGGTAACGGCTGTGGTCGTTGTATACAGAACGGGCAATTGAAGGCCAAGGTTGCTTGATGACGAGAACTCCCTCGACGTTGTTTCCTTCTAATTCCTGTGAAACATTGTCAGTATCATAATTGAACAAATGCATTAATTCGAGTACCTTTCCACTAACAGGGTCCAGAATAGCAGGTTCGATACCGAAGAAGGGAACAGTTGCAGAACCAGGCTTAGTCTCAATCGCACCGGGGAATGGGGTAACGACGATCGATCCAGTCTCAGTTTGCCTTGAAGAGGATACTGAGCCCGGTCACAGATACTGCATGAATGCACTTACCAGAACGTATCAACGATAGCGCACTGCTTCTTGCCGACATGTTCGTTGTACCAGTTCCAGGCTTCGGGGTTAATAGGCTCACCGACAGAGCCGAGGACACGCAAACTGCTGAGATCATGGTTCTCTACGTGCTGAGCGCCGAGTCTGCGAAGGAGGCGAATGGCAGTAGGAGCAGAATAGAACTGGGTAAGCTGGTGCTTCTGGACGGTCTGCCAGTAGCGGGATGGTGTGGGGTAAACTGGAGTTGATTCAAAGACGGTGGTGCTGACTCCATTTGCAAGTGGTCCATAAACAATGTAGGTATGTCCAGTAATCCAACCGATATCAGCCATGCAGGCAAACTTGTCATCTGGGTGGACATCGAAAACGTATTTTACAGTAAGGGCGGCGCAAAGGAGGTACCCGCCAGTGGTATGAACGACACCCTTGGGTTTTCCTGTGGATCCAGAAGTCTAAACATAGATTGAAAATCAAGACTAGGCAAAGATATATGGAAAGGAAACCACTGACGTAGAGAATAAAGAGCGGGTCTTCTGATGACATGATCTCGGGTGGGCAGTAATTAGGGACTTTGGCAGTCTCCTCGTGCCACCACTTGTCCCTACCATCGACCCATGGGACCTGGCCACCGGTGCGCCTGAGAACAAGGACATGTTCAACGGCAGGGCATTCCTTGAGAGCAGCGTCAACGATTGCTTTGGTTGCGATTGACTTGCCACCACGCCTGCCCTCGTCACTGGTAAGGACAACACGCGACTTGCAGTCTTGAACACGATCACGAAGAGATTCTGCGCTAAATCCAGCGAAGACTACAGAGTGGACAGCACCGATCCGAGCGCAAGCGAGGAAAGCAGCAACGGATTGCCAGGTCATTGGTAGATATACAGAAACGGTATCGCCCTTCTTTACACCAAGAGCTTTGAGGACGTTTGCGATAGAGCAGACCTCGCGGAGCAGCTCCGCATAAGTGACGAGGCAGCCATCCTCGGGTTCATCCGCCTCGTAGATAATGGCGGTCTGATAGATAGTATAAGGTCATGAAATGGCGATAAGAAGGGCAGCATTTACTTTGTTTGGGTGTTTAAATGCCCAGCGATCGACACAGTTGTAAGATGCATTGAGACCGCCCTCTGGGAACCAGACGATATCACCGGTTTCAAAACCACCGGCACGCACAGTCTTGAATGGACGGTCCCAGTGCAACGTATCATGGGCCATCTAATGTGTCCATCAGTAGGCGCGACATGAAAAAAAGTGAATCGCGAACTAGCCTTTCTCCACCAAGCATCAGACTCGTGGCCGAGGGTTACCGCATGGGAAGACTTGTATGCTGCAAGATCGGGACCGACGTGAGGAACTTTTATGCCAGCCTTGAGGCGGGGAGCAACGGGATGAATTGGAACAGTATCTTCAGACATGATGATGGGCGGGAGTTGATGGCGGTCGATTGATCTATCTAAGTCGCCCCTTGCTTTTAAGGGCACGCGGACATCCGACAACCCCACATGTCTTTATTTTGGTTCCTGCACAGCCACAATCCACTTTCGGGTGTTGAAAACGACTAGTCAAAATCAAGCAGAATGTCTGACTGGAAAGAGAGTAATACTTATTCGAGCCTCTTCTTCCTTCTTGCGATCATCCTCATGGCCCGTTTTAACTCCTGGTTCCGCACTGGGTCCGCATGAATAAGGTATGGTTTCGTGGAATGAAGCTTAACCCTATCGCAATACGTGAAAATTGCACATACGTACTAACCCAGAAGGCCAATGGACTCTGGACACACAACAAACTCGCTGACAGTGAGCAGATTATGCTACTGCAGCTTGGCACCTCCCAGAAGTTCGTTAGGCTTGCTCTAGTGGACTACCAGTTGCGAAGGATTGAAGTCTCGACGATTCAAGTTGGACGTAAATTTCACGCCCCGATGGCGCCGCATGCGAACAATGTTGATGAACGCTTGGCATTTAATTTGAACCTAACAGCTGCCGGTCCAAGGTACTTGTCATTCTTGGCACAAACTTGAATACCAGACCAAATGTCAGTTAGATCTATCACATTCACTAGGACTTGAGGAAATCTCAGAGGTTTTGCATCGGACATTTACGGACTGCATGTTTTCTGCGACACATGGCACCCTGGCTGCGACGGCAGCAATCACCTACAGATCAGTGACTGATATACCACACGTTCGATCTATATGTACTGACACTTGCCTGCCTATGGCCACTGTGACCGTGACTCAAAGTTACCCCTTGATACCCTTCTGTCTCAGATTAATACTCATTCCATCGTTTACTATATAACCGGTTTGTCGTACGTGTTTTCTTGACCCCCAATTCCGCGTCTGATGCTGTCGAAAGCATTTGTATATCGTCGGCTTTAAGCCCGGACACGATCAGTGTCTGTATGCGCTCTTTACATCGATCCCGAGTGACCTGCTCTTCGGTTTGTTCTCGGATGATCGATGGTCTTCGTAATTTCTGCATCGTGATCACTATCCCTCGGCCGACTTGGGTTGATGGCTGCATGGAACTTCGAAAGTGCTTGGAGTGGTTGTATGTAAGCGCAAATATCGCCTAACCATATCCTTGACGCAAAGTAGCGTGAAGTCCACAAGCTTGTTGACCTTTGTGAACTAGTGACCACTGATATTTGACCTACAACTAGGTTGGAACGAACCGCACGGGTCTCCGCAGGCTCCCTCGCTGATATGTTCTACCTCCAATACCCCATATTCATTAATGTTGTGCGTCAGGACCCCGGGCTAATGTCGCCGATGTGAAATCGCACATCACAGCGTTGTTTTGCGGCTGGACGGCACACAGATGGTCAACCCGCGTTCAAAAAACCGAGACGTCCAGGGAGCATTTTTGGGGGCTCCACAGATCATATTGACACAGCAAATACATAACGCGATTTACAAAGCTGGTTGCCGAATTTGAGGATTAGTTGCGCATTGCTTCAACCCGCCCCGAACCAGTGCCGGTGCCGATGATCCTAGTCGGGTTATCTGCATCCACAAAATTCAAATTGCATGCTTCGGTTAATTATGGGAACGAATTGACACTGGAATCTGTTCTGCTACAGAGCCGATATGCTTCGGTCAATGATCACAAGCGCAATGGCGATCGTATCATCCACGAATTTGTCCATGTATGATTTATCGTACACGTCGCAAACCTAGTCAATTGCATTGTTAATCCCACGAATTGATTCACAGCCAGATGAATGTGTGATCCAGACTGCAAGGACCAGGTGTGAGTCGTTCTGCGGGGAATGGTTGAAGAACATTTGATTATTTTTAAAAGTCTGTTACAGTGTGTTGCATATGAAACTGCAATGCGAATTTTTGAAAAATTCGGCCTCGCTGCCTTTACCGGGGCTTTTCATCCAAATTAGGCAAAGTAGTGTCATACTTTCCGCACGCTTGACCACATTTAGACACAAAAGTCCCGGTAAAGGCAGTGAGGCCGAATTTTCAAAAATTCGCACTGCAGTTTCATATGCAACACACTGTAACCCGAGCCCCATTCTCATGCACCGTTGGGTTGTAAGAGCCCAATGGCCAATTGAGAGGCGGACTATCCTCGACCTTTTTGAGGTTCGTGATCACGAGCGCATTTGGATTGTCTTGGCTAGATTCGATGAGGAAGATGCTTGTTAGATAACTGAATCATGTATTGCCCCCCTAGCTCCGCCATGACCGCAAGTGATCGTGCTTTTGGTCTTTCGTCCCAAGGCACATTGTTCGCATAGACAACCACGGGGACTATGCATATAAATGAGACATGATGCGAACGGTCATTGTAAGGCGGAACCGGAAATCATTGGTGTGATATACAGATGGCCTTTTATCAACTTCGCATGGTCCAAGTCAGTGTCAGTTCCAGGCTGCCTACACTGTGAAGTCCATGATAAGGCTTGCCTTGTATTCGTGATGGAGTTCCGACTGGTGGGCCTTCAAAACAGCAAGTGCTTGTTCTGCTTCAAGGAGGTGGATGACAGTGAAGTCCGCCAATGCCAGTGCATTGAGAATGTTTTCGAATCTAGTACTTGGTGGATGCGGACTGATTTCCCTCGCACAAGGACTGCGCTACCAGACATGTTGAATGCTTTAGAAGAGTAAGTACACTTTCGTGACAACGGAAACCCACGATAATCATTCACCTTCAGATATTCCATCGCCAGCCGTGCCGCCGTTAGAAATGAAGTCAAGATGTGATAGAAAATATTGAATGTGGTAGAGCTGTCCGCAAGACAAATGTTCGCCGCTAGAAGCCAGGAGTAAAATTAGAAACGTGATCATCAGTACTGCTGAACTTCTGAATAACAGAATTTGAAAATACACTTGGAAACAAAATGCGTTTTGGATGTAATGTACCAGGACGAGCTGAAGGATCTGAGAGCATGTAAATATTGAAATATTCATTTGAGCTTTACGAGTTTTTTGCAGGCGGCGTGTTTGCCCCTACGTACCCTCGAACAATTCAGAAACTGCGTTGGGCGACAACTTGGACCAATACAGAGGCCTATGAGACCATGGTCAGGCGGCGGACAAGTACTATTATAGTAGTAAGTACTTCGTGGAAGTTTAGTGCTACGCTTCATTTGAAATTCCGCACCGCGACACGCCGATTTACATAAGGTCACTTGGTATATTTGGTAGTATTGGTAGGACGGTCGCGACCAGCTGGTCCCCGCGACTCGCCAGAGTGCTTGATTCGATTGACGTTAACTCCGATTCTGCATCATCATTGACATGTATACTGTGCTTGTATGTTTTATCATGCATAGCCCGGTCTTTGAACGCTGTGTTTAGAAGATCTTCTTAATGCACGGCATTAATGGCGCACGTCCAAAGGAAGATGAATCTTCCTAATGCGAGGCACGCGCAGTTGGACTTTGGTTCTGGAGATTATATATTGATGTCAGAACTCATCATAATACCTTCTCATGAAGAATTCCCCGTCCACCATCACAGTGAAATACTGAAAACCCACCAAGTCTACGGCCTAGTTCACGCACGCACTACATACTTTACTATACATGGTTTTGCTGCACACACAACAGACGATCAAGGTATGAACGCTTAGCGCCCGATCTTTCATTCTCAGAACTAACTGTCGTGCTTCGTTCACAGTATCTCCGAGGTTTGTTGTTGGTTTGTTCTCATTCTAGTCTGTACTCAAAACACCGAAAAAGTTGCACCAGCCGCGATTTGGGTGAGTTAGGCATGTACTCTTCTCGCGAGTGAATGTTGAAAGTTTATCGTCTTCACTAGGCACTCGATTATATTTTGACCCTTGAACATGAAATCCATCTGTTCAGCACGACGAGCTGCTGGAGCCTTGCGATTGTCATGTTTATCCTAGCTAGATATGCTCCCGTGGTATGGATTATCAGCGAAATATATGGTGAGCAATGCACTTCATTATTGGGGAAAGGTTCTCAGTAACAATGGTCTGTTAGTCACTCTTGGCCGACATTCAGTGGAAACGGTATGAACTCTCTGAACCGTACTCAGCGTATGTTGATACTAAGTAATACAGTGCTTGACATCATATCAGGCCAGTGGGGGTAGGTCACCTCGCGATCGCTAGTTCTACGTCATTTAATACATCCCAGCGTCCTTACTTCTTATCATGTTAGCCGCAGAAGGTTAGCTTGTTCACATCAACAAAGAAAAACACTTACGTTTCAGGCCTGCTTCTCATGCGTATACTTGCCTTATGGCATAACAACAGGAAGATAAAGCTATTTTTATTGGCGAGCTACTTGGTAAGCGTTTTGAGCGTTTTGTTGTCCCAAGTGGTGGTTTAATGGAGCTCGAAGCTTATGGTTATCTGCATGTTCATTTGCGATGTACTTGCGGAGTTTCTGCTCCGAAGCGTATGTGTGCCCGCATCGACTCTGAGCGTTTTAGAGGCTGCCACGGAAGTGGAACGCCTGGTAATGGGCAAATTTATCAGTGCAGCGCTGTTTGAACTCGGTGAGCGAATCAGGGCCCTGCCTCAAGTTAGCTCTACTGACGGATTATGTGCAGCGGTGATCACTCTTACAATCTATCATTCGATACAACTACGCTCTAATGGCATACGCTCCATCGGTATACTAGCGTCAACATTGTTGAAGGGAAGTTTGCTATATGCACTGTCGCTTCTTGGTACGTCATTCAGTTTATGACTCCTTTTCTGTCTCACTTGACTGTGCTTCAAGCAATTTCTGTTGTAAACATAGTTTCTCTTGCTTTGCCGGTGCGTAGTTTCCATGCGCCACGCTAGGGTAATATATGAATTTTTGGTACAGGTCTCATGGCAGGGGGAAGGTGGGATTGTAGATGTGTAAGTGGCTGCACATTGTAGCATCCAGGGCTAACTGACAAGCTTTCTTGACCAGGTTCCAAGGTGTCCTACATGGTGTTTTGGCTTCGCGCATTCTTTTTGATCTAAGGGATCTGGGGAATACAAGTCAAGATGACTCGGAGGCACCCAGCTATTTATTCACCTCGTATATATCCCTTCCTCGCACTCAGTGCGTATCACAACTTGAAACGATACCAATGACTGTCTTACATGCCGAAAGCAATACATGATCATACCTCACGTACAACATCAAAAGTATCGCACGTACTGCACGTCGCAATCTCGAAAAACATGCTGACCGCTCGAATAACCGCACCCTGCATGTCTCGTCCTAAAATTAATGTAGTTGGTGCGTCTCATGTTTGTCGTTCGACGGATGATATATTGAATGATCTAGGATGACGTTTTATATTCACAACCGGATATCAATATTTCATTGATCAGATGTATTGGCGGCGAAGATTGATGCGTCACTATAGCGTCAATTAAGTGCATCAGTACCTATCATTACGCTCTTCTCCGTCCATTCTCCCTGTTATGACATCATCTTCATGGTCCGTTGACGTTATAACTTCCGGATCCGCTCTGCGTCCACAGGAATGAGGTATGATTTCGTGGAATAAAGCTTAACCGGGCGTACACATGCGGCCATAAGTATGTGAAAATGATGCTAAAGTTCACAGGAGCTGGAAAGCATCACTGGCAATGGGCAGAATGCGCTGTCGCACCTTGGCACTTCGCAGAACGCTGTTTGCCATGCTCTAGTACTATAGCGACACACGTGGCACGCATGCCATGTGTGGGAGGTTGTAATAGGTTACATATAACCCGATGATCGATGAATGCTTGGCCCTTGCACATGAGCGTGCCTTTCACACATCATGAATATCGCTAAGGCCATCTCCAGTGGAGACCACCACTGTTGATGTCCCTCCCGTATCACCTTCAGTCGGCGCTACTGGTCTTTACGCCGTGCCTCGATTAGGCTTACAGCCTTGACTAATGCTCAGCAGATACTCGAACCACACCAACTCCTACGTATAAATGAGACCATACACATACATACAGTATGTAATGCATGTAATGTATGACACAGGGTCTTGCCCATGCGGATAATGGACAGTGATTCAAAGAAAATACAATGTTGATCCGATCAAAGTCCAGTAGTGGACAATATTTTTATGCTTCCCACACTTCACCGCCGCTCTGCTTTCCCTCCATGTTGAGTAGGGAAATTTCGTCGGTGTTGCCACTTTTCAGCGCACTGGAGCTAGTTTCAGGGAGATCGGTCAACTTGATCGTGGTAGTTTCAACGCCTATCACAGTCGTGGCGAGAGGGTCGATAACACGGCGCCTCTTAGGCTGTGATCCGAAGGTTATGATGGACGTAACTGTCCATGGTGTTGACGAGGATGTTTCATCATCTGTGCTCAAGCTCAAGAGGAATGCCACGACCACGCTCAAGTTCGCGACGATCAAGGATACGGAAGCCTAAAAGGCGATCAATAATACCTGCGGTCTGAGCACTGATAGTACTATACCTCAACCATAGCAGCCACTGCCTCCTTTAGCCCTCCATTGGATAAGACGTAATATGCATGGGCAAGACTAACAACGGTGGTGATTGCTGACGTCGAAAAGATCGCGATTATCCGGATCTTCTGCGCCCTCGTCAACCTGACTTTATAGATGAGGCGAATCGGCGCCAAGATAAGAATGGTGTCCCCGAAAACGTCGGCTGAAATGTTGGTCAGAAAATTATTGCATGGTACAGGCTATTGACTCTCACTGATGATCTGCGCTATTGCAACGTTTCTGCCGAGATCGCACTGCGGGCGCGGCTGTGTTTTCCAGCCGGGCTCAGATTCACAAACCCACCACACTTGTGCAAAAAGTACAGCCCATGCAATGATGAACATCACTTTAGCATATGTGAGGGCCCTCCTGAGGGATCCTGGGATTGTGAGTCGTACAACTGTTAACAGAATTGATATCCGGGAACACCTATCATAGGTGTGTATGTCAGTTGCGCCGCCTTAACATGCCGCCAGAGCCGTACCAAACAACTGCATAAAAGAATTGGCAAACCCTAGTGCCGAAAGTTTAATGTCTCTTCAGCATCACGGTAGAAGAAAACATACATGTAATACAGTGCTACCATCGTGCCTTGATTAAAATTTCCTGGGGGTCTTTAGGAAATGGTATGGATCATACACAACAAAACGAGGCTCACCAGAGTCTTGTAGATACAACCAATCGACAACTAATAGGGCGAGAATGAATACCATGCCGAAGATTGCCCATAAGTCATCGAGCCACAGACGTCCTTGTCGTACACGACAATACAAGCGGAATGATGTGACAGTGATCGCCACAAGAGGTAGGACCATGTTTACGACTTGGAACGAGTGTCAACCGCAGCAACGCAGCAAGTCAAGTCAACCGGATTTACCTTCTGTCTGAATAATGGTGGGGCCCGAGGACGACATCACGCGGTTGTTCTTGCAAATGGATATGGCTGTTTGATTCAAACAGCATATATAGGTTCGTGCTATAGGTTTATGCTTCCGCCCGGCGGCATATTACGAGGGCCGAAGCATGCGGCAAATAGAACGGCGTAAAGCCATGCCTCTTGAGAAAAGTCAGTTATGGCATCATGAGATTGGCTAGTTCAGAAGCGGTGTTAAGGGTCATAATTGCAATTGCAGCACATGTGAATGCACCGTTATCATAATAGGAGGTGGTCGGCGCTATTGCTGGTGACTATGATGCTTTCAACATTGGCGGATCTCATCATATAATTATATTGAAAGCTCAACTCGGGATCATACCTTTTGAAGTTCGAAACACGGAAGCAGCTCTATTGAGGGCGTATCGCACTCGTCTTCTTGGTGCAGTGCTTTAGCGTGGAAAAACTTTCATTTCTGGGGCCACTTGATTGTCACAGATCAGAGCACTTACGGAGTATCACAATATAGCCTCAGTGCTCAGTACTCAGTTCTTGGAGAATCGTGGCGTCATCCATTTTCATTCATTACGTGGGCCACGGCAAGTTCGGAGTAGACTAGCAGTGCAACAGCTCATTTGTGACTGGAACGACTCGTGGGGATTCAAAAAATGTAGAATAGAAGATGGCAGTGTAGCTTGCTCGGGGTATGTATGTGGATTTTATTCTCGATTTCTTTGAGCTGAGGTCCGTGTTTGTGGTGATGTCGACGTCGTTGGTTCGCATGTGAGTTAAAAGTTTCTTCTGCCAAGAAGTGTGACCAGCTGAATGAGGGTGTGACGTGTGACACCTTGGTTTGTTCTGCTGTACATCATGAGCGCAATGGCACCAAGTAATATTTGTGGTCGCCCCACAAACCCCACAGAGCTCAAAGTTGTTTTTGATTTTACTTCTGAATTCGTCCGGAAATATGTTATCTCCTCTATGTTTTTGCCATGTGTCACACTGTTCGTTAACCTCAATCTTCAAGTTAGGGTGACGAATTTCAAAGGTGCGTCTACAGTACTCGCTAGGTGTAGTGACCAACGCCGCTATGATATGGTCGCGACTCGGAGTGAGGACACATGAGCATCGTGACAAAACGTTCCCATCTTACGTATACCGCTCATATTGATATGAATCATACCGCTCAGAACTCGAATAACCATACCTGGCGGACAGTAGCGGCGCCCCTGAACGACCACACACCCCCGGTATGATGTGTGCAGACCGGCCTGAGCTGATTGTGATAGTCCCTAGTCTATTGGAAAATCTATACTACCTTGACATCGTGTTGGATGTTCTAGTCAGGAACGTTCGGTATCTCCGCAAGTTGCTTTGTTATTAGTACACCCCTTAATACAACTGCTGCCATATGATTCCTTGATATGGTGGCCGCGGAAACTACGGAAGGATACCGTGACAATTCTGCTCCTGCTAAATAAGAACATGTATACTGTGAAGATTTGATTTGTAGAGACATAGCCATCGATGCCTGCAATGATAGCAGTAGTTGCACTGCACATCTTCTCCCTGCGCGACGGCTTTTACCTTGGACAGTTTCTTCGCCGACCACACAGCAAGGAATCAGTGTCATGACAATGTCTGCCTTCGTTGATGCTGATGCCCGGAGGCCGTTGATGATGCTGATTTGTGAATGATGACCAGTCCAGATGTATAATCACAGTAATAAGTACAACGTGTTAAGTAACACAGCACGGCATTTTGGCTGTCCATAGCTAGCAGCGGTGATATGCAATCTACTTGGTAACAAATGCCAAAAGTTCCTCGACAACCTGGCCTTGGAATTCGTAAAATAGTGCGTGACCTCCACCCTTGATGACAACAACTTTCTTGTTAATAAAATGCTTGCTCACTTGTGCCTCGGCGACCACGTTGTCCAATTGTTGATCAGCATCTCCATATAGATGAAGCAATCTCAATCCCCCCCTCCCCGCAGCAAAAAGCGGCTCCGGATCTTGCTGCCGTGACATGGCGTTCAACACGTCATTGGCATTCAGGTGACTGAATGCTCCAACCCAAAGTAACCGGTCGTCCCAGTTCGAAGCATTACAATCATTGATCGTAGAATCGACAAAGTCAATCCTCGCTTTCAGCGCATCCGCGGCGTCTTGCGTAAGAAGTCTTGGATGAAGGTTTTTAAGGCACTCTTTTCCCAAGTCCATCATGATCGCTCCGATGTAAGGGAGCGCGGAAACGTAGATGATGCCTGCTACATAGCCAGCGGGACAGTGGGTGCAGACATCCGTCACAACAGTTCCTAGACGAATGTTGTTAGAGGAGGAAATGTTCCTCTACACGATTGACTTACCTCCCAAACTCCTGCAAATCATCGTTAGTACCCTGAAAGAGTGCAGTTTGTCGACTCACCAGCCGAGTAAATAGGGATTTTGTCGGTTAAATCCCTCGACCACAGCCATGAAATCCGAGGCGAAGTTCGGAGAGGAATAATCGCTCTGGTTCGCAGGTCTGCCGCTCCTGCCATGACTTCTCATGTCATACCTCACCTGCAACATTTCAAAATATGGTTTGAAAAATAGTATGGCTTACCTACAAGATAAACTTTGGAAAGTAGCTGATCGTCTTTGAAAAGGTTATTGAATACGACTGTGGATGACCCTAAGCCATGAACCAAGACAATGGTTGGACCGTCGAGGTTGCCGGCGCCTTCAGCAAAGATCTCGCAACCGTCGGATGATGTCACGAGCTTGGAAACTTTAGACATTTCGTTGATGAGAAATGGATGACCACTGTGAGCTATTATATATTATGTGCGATTCAAGGCGCTAAACTTACGTTCCGAGTTGTACAAATCCACGATGAAAGAAATGGGGACATCACTTATTGATGGATATCAAACAGGTGATTGCCGAGATGCTGATTCAAAAGATTCGAAGGGCCCGCACCACTCGTCACATGCCGTTCATTTGGATCATTTTGTTATAACGGTGGCCAGGGGCTGGGTTGATTGATCTCAGTGCTAGTACTAGAGCGGCACTGGACTTGATTGGTTTGATAACTATGTACATCCAGTTTAGCAAGGCCATCAATCACAGCCACTTCTTGATACTTACTAATTACTAGCGGCCGGGGCGGCGATTAAGATTCTGGTGCGTCTTCCCATAATGTTGATTTGAGACTATGAGGGTTTGATGACTGTTAAAACGTTATGGTTTAGCAGCAAAGCAGGATATATACGACCATGATCTTTTTAGGAAAATTTGAAATACGTAAAATAGCATAGCAGCTCTCTTAGCTCACACTTGTGATCTCGATCAAAGATGGCATCAATGGCGGGCCACAGCTGTTTGAAAAACAACTGAACTTGCGAAATAGGTGGGTGGTTGTCGTCTCCGTTTTTCTCCGCGACGCTCTGACTCTCCAGTTAAAGTTGTAGGCCTACGCTTACCATGTGTCTGGTTTACTCTTGACTGATTGGACACCTCGCATTATTTGGACCGACGACACTGGTTCACTATACATCTCACCGCCCATGCATCACCTCTCCGCCTAGTCACAAACCTCAGGCCCTCAATAGCACACCTCTTCCACCTGCCTTCGAAGCTATGATGTGCTGGTATGTTGCTTTTACCTGCCAGGAACTCGAAGTTTAGCGTGACCGCCACCCGCAGCAATCTTGCATTCTCGGCGGCCTACCTCTGCAATAGCCGCAGGCATGAACTGTTATCCTACAACACCCACATCTGACTCGGCTTATTGAGGTTTGTTGCTTTCCCTGAGCCCTCGCATTATCTGGAACCAACCTCTTACTATATCCTCAAACGCCTCCTAGTAGCCTACTGTTGGAGTCCAACTCAGGAACGATCTTGACGGAATATGGACGAGCCCAACCAAATGGTATAACGTTTGACATTGACTGATGTTTGACACATTACAACTTGAACGGTGTGTCGTGCCTACTCTATGAACAAATTTTCATTTCTATTCGTAGTATCCTACTTACCATAAAGAACGAGTTATGAGTCCCATACGTGCGAGCGTCTCAATTCCTGAGATGTGAGCAAATCTTGTTTCCCTTCAATTTCTTACCAGGTACTTGTTACATACACGAGAGTTCCTATCAGAGACCAAGATAATGTATTCTTACTAGCTCATTGTCCCGTCTGCTCGCCTCGATTCACTCGACCTGCTCCACACTCTCGTAAGTCCGAGTCAGAGACGAACATACATGATCACTGTCTTCATGAGCTCTGGCTGCTCTAAGCCATTTTTCCGCAGCGTCACGAAGGTTATCGTCGAATCCCAGTCTTTGGATTTCATCTCGTGTTGGTCACTTCGTCATCCTCGTAACGACTCGGCGAGTCCGCAGTTCCATCGGCAGATTCGGCACAGTCCAGTTCCACACTCTTGGTGTCTTCGAACCAGGTACCATATAGTTCATGTGCATCTGCTATGCTAAGTGAGGATAATATCGTCAGTAGCGTATATACAGTCACTTGGATATCCTGCTAGCGCCAATCTGAATGGCGAAGTGAATGAACTAACATGATTTCATAAACAAGGCTCCATATTGCGCCAAGTTACCATGAGCGGAGCACCAGCAAGAGGAGTCAAAGATATACAAGTTTTACCCTGAATACGCGCGATCAGACACATGTTGAACTATCCGCGTGAGACGGTGAACCGGGAACCCACAGCATGGCCCCGTGTGTCAAATAGCTGGCCAAGTCAAAGGCAAAAGTCCAAGCCCCGCAAAGAATACAAGCGACTAAACACATCAGATCAATAACAAGGGGAGATAATGTCGACATACTGCCGGAGTGACCGCTGGGGAAGTTTCTCCATCCATCTCCGAGTGTCTTTGATACAGCTCTAGAGGTAATACAAGACGGGGTGCTGAAGGCATCGGAGGCGCACTGGGACGGGAAGAAATGCTGGAGGGATGGATAGTGTGCACTGAGAGGGACGCGAGGAAGTGCTGGGCGGAAGCTGCAAGGGTGCACCAATCCGGATTTGAATACGGTGCTGAATTATAGTTAGTCGTCTGGTCATGTAGTTGTACAAAGAAAACACGAAATCATATATAATGGCACCACAAAATACAAGCTCGGAGGATGACATACTACTTCTTTTGAAGTGGTGGTAGTGGAATATCCTGATGAGGTACGTGAGATAGCGCGCGAGAGCATACACTATAAATAGATGACATATGGGAGGATGGGTCACTCAGACCAGTTTCCCACTCAATTGGTATTTTATTATGCCAGCTTATTCGACGCAGACGTCGCAGCTCTCGAGCTTGTAATATCCTGAATGGCTTGAGTACCTGAAAATTCCTTCTAGGTCGGTTGGTCTCACTGGGAGTGTGAACGAGTGTGTGCGATCATACACACGCCAAACTGGAACACGACGTCTACGATCACTACATAATGCGGACGAGTGGCAATCTAGTCAAACACCTCAAAAATCTCGTCTGCTCGATACCATGCAGCCCATGCCATCTCCGTCATTTGGGTATGATGTACCACAGCTGGAGTTCGGAAACCTAGCAGCACACAACACATCCCAGATGCATCCGCAATACGTGGCGGGTGATTTGGGCCGACGTAGCCCTCACTATGCTGTAGATCCATCATCTGGGCTACGCCGCTCGCCTCGAAAAGCTCGCCCCCGCATATCAACAGTCAGTCCCCTGGAACCTGCAAAGTACACTCGTTAGCCCACCAGCACCCTCAATAGGCACTAACCGTGTTGCTCCACCAGCAACTTTCAGTCCGGGGACGATTTTTGGTGCAGAAGTAACACCAAACACACCAGACTACGCCCGCGCAAAAATCGCAGCACCGCAGCAAATGCAAGCACACCCCTTCGAGATGCTGCCACCGAAACAAACTCGCCTGTGCCATCCAAAATCAGGGAAGGATGTCCGTCGGGTCACTGGCACATCAGATGACGAGGTGTCGAAGTTGACGGAGACCATGTTAGGTGGAGCTGACGCTGACCTAAAGCTTGAGACTGCTGCGTCAGGTGATGCCGCTGTGAAGCTAGAAAGTGAACATGGACTGATGGATGAAGACCGCCAAGTACTCATTGCCTCCGTTGAGGTCTGGTACAAATTTCGGTTGAAACAGGGTACGGTTTTGTAAGTCACACTTCAAACTTGAATTGACTTGCGCTTACCTCAGCACCATTACGTGACAAGACACTCAGGAATCGTGTAACCTATGCCCAGGTCCGCAACTTTTGATGGAATCAGGCTGGGGAGAAATACAATCAGGTAAAGGAGATGAAGAGATACCGGCGGTGGAGATGGAGACGGTGATCGGATTGCCGCTGAATCGTGGGATGAAGAAGAAGCGGAAGTTGTCGACTTAGACGCAAAAGACAACACGATGACCCAGGATGGCCCTGGTAGGTGCACATGGGACGAACTTCGCAGGGAGATTGCGAGGAAGGACAAGTTCACGCTACAAGCCTTCAAATCGGCAGGCTGAGCGCTGATTAATCAATTGACGAAGTGTGAGTCCTTTCGATGTGCAAAAACATCTTATTGTATGATAAGGCATGGACCTTCGTCGACTTCAACTCCTGGAATTCCATACGACGAAGATCCCTATAGTAACCGATTCCTGAGGTGTGCCTGAGGTACCGGTGCTGCACTGTCGCTATCAGAATTCTAATCCTACCTTCGTACCTCGCCTCGGGGTAGAATACCCAAACTGTCTATCGAACGCTCTTCAGGCGCCAGTTAAGATTTGCGCGTTGTCCGGCGCAAATTTTTTTGAATTTCATTCATTCAAAGGTATAGTATTACCCATTGAAGATAAACGATCTACGTGGCAAGACTCTCTTCTGATAAATACCATGTGAGCGTCGCCTGTCATAATTCTCCATCTCGCCATGCTCTCGGGCTCTTACGACGTACTCATTGTCGGTGCCGGTGTAGCAGGCCCAGCCCTTGCTTATGCTCTTGCCACAAAGACATGTAATAAGCGTGATGCTCCTCTGCGGATAGCCCTACTTGAGCGTTCCTTATCGAAGCCAGACCGTATCGTCGCCGAATTGCTCCAGCCTGGCGGCGTTACCGCCCTCAAGAAGCTTGATCTGGAGTCATGCCTCGGGGAACTTGGCTCTGTTCCTTTGTTGGGTTATCACGTTCTGCGAGGGGAGCAGGGCATTTGCGCCTCATTCCCTGAAGGTCATGTCGCGCGAGCTTTCGACCATGGAGCATTTATCATGGCCTTGCGCGACCGCGCACGCCGAGTGCCAAATATCGACGTGATTGAAACCACAGTAACTGGTCTCATTGAAGACAAGGACACACATCGCGTAATAGGTGTTCTCGCCTCCAAAGCGGGTGGTCAGCCAGAGCCACACTTTGCTGACCTCGTCGTTCTTGCCGACGGCTCCTCATCCAAGTTCAGAACTGCCGTCCTAGGCAACATGCCGTATGAACCTTCGAAAAAGGGTTACCTGGCAGGTCTGATTGTGAAAGACCTGAAGTTACCAATGCCCAAGTATGCCACCATGGCTGTACTGAAAGGCGCGGGACCGGTCATCCTTTTCGAGCTCCCCAACAACGAGTATCGAATGCTGGTCGAATTGAAGCAGCAGCCGCCGCCAGACCTCAAGGTCCGTAATTCTGTGATCGTGATTGTTCCCACTTACTATCAGTATTGCAGAAGCATATAACACACGACATTGTTCCGCACCTTCCATCATCGGTACGCGCGCCCATTCTCAATGCTCTGGAAACGTCGCGTGTGCGACGAGT
Source organism: Suillus subalutaceus (assembly GCF_016647625.1). Taxonomy (NCBI): domain Eukaryota; kingdom Fungi; phylum Basidiomycota; class Agaricomycetes; order Boletales; family Suillaceae; genus Suillus; species Suillus subalutaceus. Next base: position 66,483 of record NW_024540433.1, read on the forward strand.
CCCGCATTGTTATCTTCCGCCCATAAAGCAGGGAGAATCTAGCAAAGCAGGCGCGTTTCTACTGGGAGATTCATTAAATATGCGTCACCCGCTAACTGCGGGTGGAATGACCGTCGCCTTGAATGACGTAGTCATTCTCTCTGATCTCCTGGCCCACATCGAGAACTTTGGCAACTGGGATGAAATCTCGGCCGTCCTCCGGAAGTGGCATCACATGAGAAAACCGCTCGCATCCACTATCAATACCATGAGCATGAGCTGGGCTGGCTTATTCGCGGCCGAAGGTGCGTCAATATCGGCTGTGGAATGCTTGAAGGCTTATGATTGTCGCTGTACGTAGGCGAGGCGTTTGACATTATGCAGGAAGGAGCATTCAAGTTTTTCGGGCAAGGTGCCGAGTATGCCGATGAACCCATGTCATTAGCAGCTGGGTCAGCGATATATTGATAATTGTTACGATCGCGCTGATCTGGTTCCGGACACCCTAGGATCACTCATTCTCCGTCACTGCTGGCACGTAATTCTCTTGCCATAGCGATATATTCCATTTGGGTGTTGTTCACCCATCCCAGACCTGGAAACAAGTCTGCTCCGCAATTTTACGAATACCCATTGCTTTTTATTAAAGCACTGAACGTCGTAAGGTCATCCAATGCTCATTGTGGATCATGTTGACCGATTTTCATGGTATAGATATGGACTTTAGGCATGGTGATGGGGCCAGTAATGTGGGCAGAAATGTGATCCCCTTGCGACCTATATAATGTAGATGTGCGATGGCACCCCGCAGTAAGGACTCCTAACATTATACCTCATGTACTACGTCGCGTACGGTTAACTTATTCTTCGGACTCGCACACTTTGCAACTGGCATAAAGCCATCGATTAACGATATAGCGCCTTGATGTAGGTGGTGTTGGACGCTGCAACAGTTGACACTGACAGGTCATGCCGTGGCCATACGTGTGTGACAACGAAGATGAGGATGTCACTTCCATCCATCCTGACTCAACAGATGCATATCTCAACACTCCCTGTATTTCAAGAACCGAGATTCTGGCTGCAGGGGGTCTTCTTCAGTACTGGCAGAATGCTCGTGCCACTCGTCCACGACTCGCACAAATGGCACTTGATTTTTTGTCTGCTCCAGGTATTTTCCTCACTTGATGATTGATGAAATCTGACGGAGGCCGTCTTCCGGTCAACCACCTCCAGCATGGTGTTAGTTCGCAAACCTTCAAAGCTCAGATGGCCGTGGGATCATGGTACAACACGCCTCTCATGAGCGATCTCGGTGCTGTCACGTCAATCATGCGGACGAAGATGGTAAATGGCAAAGGCAAGGCCTCAGGAAAGGGAAAGAGCAACGACATTGTTATTGACTCGAACTAAGCTTCGTACATAATTTTTTCGCTCCTCAGCACATGTACATACCAGTATCGCAAAATATGTCTACTCACCCACGGGTGACCCGTGCCCACGATGCTCTGACTCGGGCGGGTAGGTAGGCCTCTGAAATTTTTGGTACCCGCGGGTTGGGTACGGGTATGACCCGGGTCGACCCATGTCACGCCCTGGGCCTGCACCTGAAAAAACTGAGCACATGCCACAAAGGTAAAGGTACTGGCCCTAAGATAGGCTCGCACCTGAAAAAAGTAAGGGATTGGGTAAAGAGAAGATGCGGTCGGTGTTAGTGTTCCGTGAAAAACTCCCCGCCGAGTTTTGGACAAGTTTTTAACAGATGGTATCCGATAATCCCAGGCCAGTTATTGACACCGACCATATTAATATATTTTTGTGTTACAGAGTTTGAGAAAAGCTGAACTTCCAGGCTACAGGGCCACCATCAGCTACCTCTGAAGACGGCCCAGGTGTTCGCGACTGATTTTGAACCTCCATATCGATTGCCAAGTTGTCAGAGAGAAGGTTCAGGAGCTCGGGGCCATCTAGACGAGCATCCTCACTACCAACAAACACCTGGTTACTGCAGCGCAGATATCCAGGGTCACCCTCATCGACGAGATCGACGCTACCGTCAAGCCGTATATCCGAATCCTCGTTGGAAGCGATGAGACCAGGCCCACGTTCTTCGTACTCAAATGGGCAAGGTGCAGAGGTCACTTCAAGCTCATGATTGACCGCTGCCTCCGAGGTCCCATATAATTCAATCTTTACAGGATCTGGAGAGAAGTGCTCGAAGTTGTATCTTTGGTTTCCTAGGGGTATATTGTCTGGGAGATGGGATAATGCAGCTTCGAACCTCTCTAATGAGGTATCAATGCTGATAACTGTCTCAAAGAAGCTCATAGTCGAAGATAAGTAGCAGGACCTAGACTCGTAACCAGTCTAGACTACGTCTTTGAGATGTTAAGTGCTTGACGTAGTCAGACTGGTCGATCTCGGAGAAATTTGGCAGGCAAAGCGAGGAGTTTGAAATTTGACAGATGCCGGTGATGCCGGAGGTACTCGCGATCACACAGTACTTACAAGTTATGTGTCTGCTCCTGTCTGCTGCTCTCGCTCAGACTATACGCTATGTTAAGTTTCAATCATGAGTTTCGTACGACCATTATCGCTCGCTACTCGGGACGCAATTGAAATCTCCCAATGCACTTTACAAGTGCCCTTTCAACGACACAACACCAGTATTCATCATTTGTACATACGATCAACTGAATGCACACAACACTTACCGTCTCGATGTTCTGCTTCTTGTTCTCCTTTGCAGCTTGTGCTGTCTGCATAGCTGACAAAACGATGCATCGTAGCCACGGAGTAGTTTCTCGTAACCGCGCTGTCAGTAAAGCATCAAGATCAAATGAGAGGAGTAGTTCGGGGGTGGCATCTTTCGACGACATACCAAAAATATCCTTAGCAGCCTCCATCTCGGCGTCAACCTCATCAGTGACTATTTCGATAGCCATTGGTCATAAAATGACACGAAGTTGCTCGCTCGCGCGTCCAACACATTGAGAAACTGCACAAGGGCCTTGCTTCGAAAAAAACCATCCCTCCAAGGTAGCATGGAAGCTTTGTTCGAGATAGAGTGCAACATGAGGTCCATGACTGTCATCCGAAGTTCACGAAGGATTTTTTCGCCAATCTCGAGGCTCGAAGGATTGACAATCCAAATCAAAGGCTCAACAGGTGGCTGATATTGCGGCATGGGCAGGTGAAAGGCATGAAAAGGCATCATTTTATGGTCCTATTAGATGTTAAGTACTGTTGCTCGATGGACTGTGATGTTTGAGAAGTATACAATACTTTGCTTAAGGTGCGAACAAAGGACTTGTGTAGTCAACGCTGTACAAATACAATGATTACCTAAACCGGCATCACCGGCATCTGTCAAATTTCAAACTCCTCGCTTCGCCTGCCAAATTTCTCCGAGATCGACCACGTCAAGCACTTACCATATGTGTTATGTACTGTCGACGTGAAGTGACTTCCAGGTAACTTCAAAAACTAGTCCTGACATTCCACCGACGGCTGTTTCATCAGCATCGGACCGAAGCAAACCAATCATGCATAAACACTTTTTCCTGCTATAAGGAACCTCATTCCTCTGCACCTTGCCTACTTCGAAGAGTGATCCTGCTCAACCCAGGCTATGCGTGTAGCGCTGTCTTACTGTCCTTCAATAGTGTGGGCGGCTCCTGCTCTTGCAGGATACATGGATCCTCCAATCACACTCCCAGATGGAGGAGAAACGCCTGGTGGTGATGGCTTGGGTACTCTGGTCTTTGTGCATGGCAGATCTTTGATTGGCAGGTACCGAAGAAAGCACCAGAAACAAGGTGTTTATATTTATCCTCGTTAGTAAAAATAGCCAAGAAGAACTTCACGACTTCCCTTAGGGATTTGCAGCGTGTATGCATACTCTGTGGAGGTGAAGGATCCCAGGCAACTAGTATGTATATTTCATGTTCTACCATCCCTGGACTTGTATTAATGAATATGACACCATGGCCTCGTCTCGGGGGCAATAGTGGCAATTATAGAGTCCAGCCTACGCATCAGTACTAGTACTAAGTAGTGCAGTCCACGTATATTAGTACCCAAAGAGAAACGTTCTAGGTGGTGAGTCTTTTCTGATAAATACCAGGTGAGCGTCCCCTGTCATAATTCTCCATCTTGCCATGCCATCTTACAACGTACTCATTGTGGGTGCCGGTGTAGCAGGCCCAGCCCTTGCCTATGCCCTTGCTACAAAGACATATGAGAAGCGTGATGTTCCTCTGCGGATAGCTCTACTTGAGCGTTCCTTATCGAAGCCAGACCGTATCATTGCCGAATTTCTCCAGCCTGGCGGCGTTACCGCCCTCAAGAAGCTTGGTCTGGAGTCGTGCCTCGGGGAACTTGGCTCTATTTCTTTGTCAGGTTATCACGTTCTCCGAGGTGGGCAGAGCATTTGCTCCTCATTCCCTGAAGGCCATGTCGCGGAAACTTTCGACCATGGGGCATTTATCATGGCCTTGCGTGACCGCGCACGCCGAGCGCCCAATATTGACGTGATTGAAACCACAGTAACCAGTCTCATCGAGAACAAGGATACACATCGCGTAATAGGTGTTCTCGCCTCCAAAGCGGGCGGTCAGCCACAGTCATACTTTGCTGACCTCGTCGTTCTCGCGGACGGCTCCTCATCCAAGTTCAGAACTGCTGTCCTCGGGAACATGCCGTATGAGCCTTTGCAAGGGGGTTACTTCGCAGGTCTGATTGTGAAAGACCTGAAGCTGCTGATGCCCGAGTATGCCACTATGGCTGTACTGAAAGGCGCTGGACCAGTCATCATTTTTGAGCTCCCCGACAACACGCATCGGGTACTGATCGAATTGAAGCGGCCGCCGCCAGACATCAAGGTGTGTGATTCTACCTTGTTGTGAGGTCGTGATCGCCCCCACTTACTATCAGCATTGCAGGAGCATATAATACACGACATTATTCCTCAGCTTCCATCATCGGCACGCGCACCCATTCTCAATGCTCTGGAAACGTCGCGTGTGCGACGAGTCCCGCATTATTATCTTCCGCCTACAAAGCAGGGAGGATCTAGCAAGGCAGGCGCGTTTCTACTGGGAGATTCATTAAATGTGCGCCACCCGCTGACTGCGGGTGGAATGACGGTCGCCCTGAATGATGTAGTCATTATTTCTGATCTTCTGGCCCATATCGAGAACTTTGGCAACTGGGATGAAATCTCGGCCGTCCTCCGAAAGTGGCACCACATGAGAAAATCACTCGCACACATTATCAATGTCATGAGCATGGGTTGGGCTGGCATATTCGCGGCCGAAGGTACGTCAATATTTGCTGTCGAATGCTTGAAGGCTTATGATTGTCCCTGTACGTAGGCGAGGCGTTTGACATTATGCAGGAAGGAGCATTCAAGTATTTCGGGAAAGGTGCCGAGTATGCCGATGAACCCATGTCATTAGCAGCTGGGTCAGCAATATATTAATAATTGCCACAATCGCGCTGATCTGGTTCTGGACTCCCAAGGATCACCCATTCTCCATTATTGCTGGCACGCAATTCCCTTGCCATTGTGATATATTCCATTTGGGTGTTGTTCACCCATCCCCGACCTGGAAATAAATCTGCTCCGCAATTTTACGAATACCCATTGCTTTTTATTAAAGCACTGAACGTCGTAAGGTCATCCAATGCTCATTGTGGATCATGTTGACCGATTTTCATGGTATAGATATGGACTATAGGCATGGTGATGGGGCCTGTGATGTGGGCAGAAATGTGATCCCCTTGCGACCTATACAGCATAGGTGTATGAAGTGTAACATATTAGCGTCCAACTTCTTGGATTGATGGGTGTAAAGACCTCCAATATTATGCCTCATGCACTGCGTCGTCTATGATTAATTCATTCTTGTGACTCACACACTCAGGCTGCTCCAAATTCAGTACAGACTTTGCAACTGACGTAAAGCCATCGATTAACAACCGATATAGGGCCTTGACATAGGTGGTGCTGGGCACTACAAAGATTGACATCGACTAGTCATGCTGCGGTCATCTCAACATCGTCATCGATAAGTGTGATGAACTGTCGACGTGAAGTGATTTCCAGGCAGGTAACTTCAAAAATTAATTCTCGACATTCCGCCGACGGCTGTTTCATCAGCATCGGACCAAAGAAAACCAAGAGGTTCCCGCTGTAAGGAACCTCATTCCTCTGCATCTGCCTACTTCGTAAATTGATCCTGCCCAGCCCAGGTTACGCGTGTAACGCCGTCTTACTCCCCTTCAGTGTGGGCTTCTCTTGCTCTTGCAGGATATATGAACCCTCAAATCACGCTTGCACGTGGAGAATCGCCCGGTGGTGCCGGTGATGCACTGATGTCGCAGATCGTCTGGTCTTTGTGCATGGCAGATTGGTCGGTATTTGGGAACTGAAGCTTGAAGGTCTGGTCTGGAATCGTGAATGTAGTAACCATAGATAGATGACGCGATCACATGACCTGCACGTGCGGCGCGAAGACTTTTGAACTACAACGTTTGAACGTTGAACCTGCTCATCGACGAATGTGACAATGCAGGATGGACAAACAGTGAAATATGGCTTTGGACGCAGTCACTGAAGAAATGGACAAGTAACTAACGGTGACAGTATCCGAAATTGACGAGGAGGTGGTTGGCTTGAGTTACGACGCACTCGGGGGGCATATTCGTCTCTATTGCTCACTGCTCAGATATCTCAGGAGAGAAAAGTACCGCCTATAGTACTACCCACTGCTTTACTGACGTTTTTGGAAATATACCGTCTGAGCTAGCATGCTTTCCCCGTCGTGCTCGGCGAAGCACACTTAGCCATGGACAGCTATGGAAGAGGTAGGGGCGGTGTTCAGGAGGACGTGAGTGACTCAGTGAGTGAGAGCGAGAAGATAGTGAGTGTACAGTTTCCTTTTCGTGTTCTTTTGGAGCTGAGAAACTGAAAATTCGGATGATATAGATGTATGTATGACATTGTATGTGAGTTCACAGAGATCTTGCCATATTTACTCAACCCCTCCCTAGTTCTTTACCTCAAGTTTATCTTCCTTGCGCAGTGCGATAACTTTCGCTGTGGTTCATCTCTCAATGACGCGTTTTGTAACTACCCGCTATAACAGATGTTCTGTATCGCATGCAAAGTTCTCATACTATGAACTTGTTCGTTATCAACATACCGCAAGACAACTTCCCAAGACCAAATTCCATACGAACCAACACTGTCAATCTACCCTCAAAAAATCGCCGATAGCCTTAAAGTAATAATCCCTATCCTCAAAGAACGCAATATGACTCTTCGCAAACCTCACCCACTTAACTTTGGGTATTTTCTCGATGAAAGGAGCAATCACATAGTCCTGAGCTCCCTCTTCAGGCCCATTCGTGACGAGTGTAGGGCATGAAATACGATGGATGCGGTCAATCACAGACCATGTTGTCAATGAACCGGTCGCGTGGAACTGTGCGGGCCCCAACCTGAATCTCAGGACTCAGTTCAGAGTCCTCGGGAATTCAAATAGTTGGAATGCTTACATGGCATTCGACACGGTGGGATCTTCTTCCACGGAAGCAAACGCAGCAATTAGCTCTTCTGGCCAGGGTATTGTCTGGCATGTGTGCTTATTCATAAAAACTTGAATGGCTGCTTGATACTCCGTCGACGAGACGGTGCCTTCTCTCTCATGTTTTAACACCATCTCCTTGAACTCTGCCGGAAAAGCTTCCAGATAACCCAGCATACTCTCTTCCCACAGTTGCTCCGAGGGTGGAGAGCTGGATATGACTAAACGATGAAGTCCGGGAGGTTGACGCTGGGCGACATAGTCAGCGGCCAGCATCCCACCCCATGAGTGCCCCAGAAGGTCAAAGTCACTTTCGATACCGAGCTGCACGAGAAGGTTGTCGAGTTGATCCATGAATAATTCTGGGGTCCAGAATTCAGCAGGTTTGTCACGAAGATGAGTAGATTTGCCGATGCCGAGCTGATCGTAGAAGATGACTGGGATGCCATACAGAGAATAAATCTCGGTATGTGATATCATATAGATATGAGACATCCCGGGACCTCCATGAAGCGTAACGAGTGGCCGTTTGCCCGACTGGAGGTCACCGACAATGTTGTACCAGGTTTGGTATGTCTCGTCACCGACTTTGAAGTCGACAGTGCCCGTGCTACTATTCATCAATGAGGTAGGCGATGTTATCTGGAATTGTAGTAGGTGAGTTGTCCTTCAAATGAAGAAGCTGTGTGAGTCGTGGGACTCCCGTGAGACCCCTCGATTGGACATGTGGAAATCGAAAGGTCATCTATGGGAGAAGATCGCACATAATAGCATTTTCTCTAGAAAGACGGAGGCCTAGATCTGCCGTTATGAACTTATCAGAATTCTTGGAACCCACATCAGGTCTGACCGGTGACCGGTGACCTTCGAGGCATGTGTTGAGTGTCGACTTCCACAATAGGGAGCACTTCGACTCGGACGCACTTTCAAATGATCACTGATTCGCTTGATTCACGTTGCAGATAATCGATAACGCCTTCCTTATAGTACCACAGTTCACTGATCGATTTGCCATAGCCTGCCCACAGACTTTGCGAGAACATGGCTGACACGAACAACTCCTTTGTGATTCCAAATGCCATGATACATGTGATTGATCCAGAACGGGACAATACTTTCCGTGCTCTAGCAGCTACCAGTGGATACCTCAAAGCGCAGAGTCGGAACAAAATTCTCTTGAAATGTACACAATGTGAAACGGAAATGGAGAAACCTCGGAAATGCTCAAAGGTCAGCAGTGGTATATATCTAAATACTGTTGCGGGAATTCATCGGGTGTCACAAATTATAACTTTTAGTGCAGGAGTGTTTTGTATTGCTCAACAGAGGTAGGCATTGCCACTGGAACGACACTGGATTCTGAAGCGCTGACACCATGCATATGTAGTGCCAAAAGAAAAACTGGTGAGAGCACTGCCTATAATCGACACAGATGGAAAGCCTTACCCCAGATCGCGCACGCCATGATCATCAGGCCCACCCACAAACGGATATGTCACGAAGTCGAACATTCCTCGGGAGTGCTCAAACTCGTTCGGATGTTCAGTGTAAATCCATTGCTCATGATGTACCTCAAAGTTGCTATCGTTCTCGACTGTAACCTGCTCAACAATCCCCGGATCGGATTCGAGGTGCCGTTCGTGGCACATGTTGATATTGCCTTAGAGCCAAGTGACATTTTTGACTTCGTTGGATTGTATTTCGATGACAAGGTTGTTCGGGATAAACTCCAAGGGATGGTGCAAGTCAACGCCATGACTCCGTGGTACACGGGTATGCAGGGTGCGCGCCCCCTCACACCGCAGCGAATGAACCAATGGCGCGAGGTCCGAGCAAGGCATAATGCAGATGGTTACACCAAAGATCCTGTTGGACTCTTAGATTTCTCCTCTGCGGGGATCTCGAGGAACGATAGAAGAGTAACTTACGCAGTAAGTGTGGGGTGTCATATATCCCCTGTCATCCTTGAGATGGCGATGGAACGTGAGCCCTTCGTACGTGTCTGTCCACTAGCAGGCACTCGGTTCAAGCAACCCATGAACGCTGAGACATGTCTAGAGTAAGTCCTCCATCCATATTCCTAGTATTTTGGCAATGGAGCCCCTTATTATTACCTCGCATAGGTATATTAATATACATATTCGGGCGGATACGCAGAACCAGTTGCGTTTACGGACCGAGATGACAGAGCAAGACAAAGAAGTTATTCAGGCAGCAGGTCGCGACGAGGACGAAGTCTCCGCTCATGTCCTCAAAGAGAAGATGGAAAGAGAAATCATGTATAATAATATCGTTAGACAGGGCAAAGGCGCTCGCGGCCCAGACTCAGAGACACCTCGAGCAAGGCAAAGGATGAGGTGAGACTCCACGAACATCAACTGGAACTGATATGTGCTGACTAAGCTATGGAGACCTCGACGTAGTCCCTGCCCTTGTTGCGGGACTTGGGGCTGCAAGGGCCTTGCAGCCCCCATCGCTCAGCCTAAAGTTCGTTTGTGCATGTGGGATTGCAAAAAGGGAGAGTGAGTCTAATGGTTCAATAGACAGCATGCAAGTTTGTACGTTTCCCGTGATTTCCCACAAGTGTTTTCTGAATTTTGTGCCTAAGGCTGGCAGGCCAGAAGCTAGAAGAAAAGAAAATACTTTCATAAGAGCAGGCTTCTCTCCTCCGCCCGTCACACTTGAATTCAAGTTAGCATTGTACTATACTGTATTACATATAGGGACCTTACTTCGGCTGGATCTGTTGAAATTTCACATCATTTTGAACTTTGAAGATGCTTTACAGTATCCGGGCCAGTAGCTCGAAGCCGAGCATCTCTTGGACGGGTTGCCAGTATCATTAGATTCAATGCATACTTGCAGGTACAGTGAATGTGATATGCATGTAACGATGCGGGTTCATTGATGGTGTAATTTATGGGGACTTGTTTGAGGGAGGTCCGTCTTTGATCGCAAAACTTGGTAGATATTGAATTCGAAAGAACAGAGCTACAAGCACATATAAAAATTGGGAACTGTATGATTATGGCTACTACAATATCACAGTAAGTGATAGTCGACTGAAAGATAGAGAAATGTGAGAACAAGAGTGGCATCCATGAGCGACCGAGTGAGAAGCATTGTAACATATCGCAATCAAATGCGCGAGAGAAAAACTAGCGCCAAATTCTATGGAAGGACCTGTATATCTGTTCACGCTGCTTTGCGTTCGGCCTTTGGCAATAGCTGGACAAGTCTAGTTTGCTGTATTTCCAAGCCTCTGGTGCCAAAGTACCTGCAAGTCCAATCGGATTAAATGACAGTTCATACCATTGAGAAATTTGTACGACCTTTGACCTTCGTAACTCCAACAAGTGTCCGCTCGAGGCCAGATTGCTATCCCGTCAAGATACTCCTTGACTAGGACGTCGACGGAAGGCCCCCATGAAGGGACCTTTGCAAGACCGTCGATAAATCGTTTCTGAAGTTCAGCGTGATGGTGTGCTGCCCAAGCTATCGCGCCGCCACTGTCGAGGCCGAGTTCCAGCATGACAGTGCTGATCAAGTTATGGTCTCCATTTCCAGCTGCTTGCTCTTTATTGTACGAAACCATGTCCTGTGAAGGTGCAAGTTATTAGCAGACCGCAAGCCACGATATCCTCAATGCTACTTTACATTGCCGATTATAATCAAGTCTGTGCTGCATTCAGCGAGTTCCACAATGACGGGATGGTAGAATATTTCATCAGGAAGATCCATCCCCATTTCACATATTGTGAAAGACGGTTTTGCGCCAATAGTAAGCCGCCGGAGCTTGAGGTAGTCATCGATACTGCGCCTATGACCTTGTTCGCGATCAAGAGCCTCGACAACTACTGCGCGAAGGTATGCGGTAAAGGTTTCAAGGAAGTGACGTTGAGAAGACAGGCTTGCGGTCTGGATGGCACGAGCCCAAAATCTATACAAAAATCCCTTGGAATTCAGAAGATGATCATCAAACACTTTTGAAGCACTTACTGTCGCGCAATTTCACCGAGAATGCATTCGCCTTCAGGTCGTATCTTCCGAGGATTGTTCAAGGCGTCTATCACGAGGTCCACCATATCTTTGGTGACTGCCCCATTTTCGTTGTCGGTGTATTCCTCCAACAGGAAGAAAACATTCATTAATTCACAGCCGATTCGAATGTGTTCTAGTTTGTCAGGATGCAATCAGGGCTCTGTGAAATTACCAGAAGTCAAACACGAACCTCGTGGTGCATTTGGATAAGCCAGTGCTACTAGGCGGGCTATAGACACAGTGCATGTCAATCATCATCGGAATCGAGAGCTAGTGACATAAGTCGAACCAAAATCACATTTGTCGAATGCTTCCTGTGACTCAGGACTCAGAGCCTTGAAATCACGGAACGAAGCACCGACTTCAGCTTTCACATCTTCAAAATGCGGATTGATGGTACGAGGCCAGGGCCAGTTGAGCATGGTGTCTGGGAGGTATATCATCTTTGGGTGAGTGTCCATGGCCTCCAAAATTTATTTTCCGTTGAGGAGTGCGAACGCTTGAAAGAGGGGAAGTTTTTGCCGACGAGTTCAGGGCTTGCAGCAGAACATATATACCTGCCACCTGCGTCAGGATCGGCCTACTTCACGTACTATCTGCAACCAAGAAATAGGGTGATACGCACTTACCGCACTGTTGATGGCAGATGGTGCATGACTATGCCATTAGTGTTCAAGCTGCAAAGGTTCTGTCGGCCTTCTGAAGATCCGAAACCTTGGTCAATGAAACGCTAGCCCGTAGTAATTTGTCTTTCCTCTATTGTGACTGTTGCAGGCTACTTTCGAATAGAAGGGGATCATCTTGGAAACTTTGGTCCGGGTAGAGCGCATTCCAATATCTAAAGTTTCAGCTATCACCACTTCAAGCTGCAGGTGTCAGAGGGTGGGGATCAGCACCCACGCAGCTAAGACGGAATTAGGAATGAAGTCTCAACCAATGATGCAATTCAGACGAGACCAATTAACTGAACACATGAGAACGTTATTTCCCTCAAACATCTCCATCGAATAGGGAAAGTGACTCGCCGCGTTAGCCGACATGCCCCAACATGGACGAACCAATATTCCACTTCCTCTTCGACTACCTCAATACATATGTGAACGCCACTTCCTCCAGAACGCATTGAGACGCGATGGCGCGTATATGACCTACAGTGAAGCGAGGTGGCTTTTCCGACGTGAGGATGAGACGTGTTGTCAATGGCAAGTCAATAGCGCCAGTAGACTTCGAGAGACACTGAGCCAGACCCACGTTCGGCCAAGGTGTACACACTGAAACGAAAGGAGAGGCCCGCTTTCATTGCCGTCCACGTCGCTGTCGGATAATCAGCAAGTCATTTATTGGCGATCATCACGCTAATTAAGATTCAACACACGGCATAACGGCGCCAACACCCTACTGACCCATCTGCCCTCCCTGCAGCTTTCCTTGTGTACAAAATTGTTCCATGGGGTGGCGGAGTACGCGTTTTTACACATATAACAGTGCATACTTACCTGTATTATTACGATAGACGAAGCAAATGACGAGACATATCCGATAGGGACTCCGGCCCCAAAGGATCGCTCTGATGTAAACATAAGAATGAAATCACTAACCATACTAAAAAAAACAAGGTTAAAAACTGTGCTTGCAATCATTCAGATGCCTTAGTGATCATGCTAGCAGACAAATGATTCGAGCACCCGATTGAAGTTCTCCAGCAAATGACGTCGAGTTGTTGGTCCGGGGAAACTGCTCGCTCCCAAAACGTATTGCTAGCTGGAATAAACGATCTTGGTCAGACAGAGGCGAGCTACAGATTGTCTTCGACTTATAACATTTCTGCTGCGGAGCTGCCTTTTGAAATGAAGTGGGTCACGGCAACTAAAGTCATCTCCGTTTGGAAAGTTTCTGCTGCAACCATTTCAAATGATAGGTGAAGAACGATACCAGGGAGTGGGGGATTGGCGCGCGAGTCGCTAAGATGACGATAAAATTGAAGATTCCCTAGAAGCCATGGTAAATAAATAGATACCCGAAAAAGGCGTGGTAATCCAGAATCAGCTGAAAAATCAGAATAAATCAGAATACATCGATGGACGGTCACAAACCATGCATTGATTTCCAAAATCAAGGTTGAAAACACATGGATTCGAACGTCTCAGTAATCACCGGGTCCGCCGATAAATGAATTGAGTTGCTAATTAAAGTTCTCTGCCTGGAGGGGGCGTAGTGAAATGAATCGCTGGATGCCAATAGTGGAAAGCTGGGTTGCGCTCTGGTAGACATATGGATACTATACCATGCTCCGAGCGGTCCTGAAGATGATACCGTCGGTTGGGCCTATGGGATATGTGTTCCTGGTGAATTTTGTGGCGGGTTTCGTAAATTTCCACCCAAACGTAATAATTTAGCTGGAGAAAAATTTGTTGTAGTGATAAGTGGATTGTATAGGCGGCATGGTTATAATGATTGTGTCAGGAGTTGAGTCCCTACAAGATGGATGACAATTGGGTACTCCCGTCGAGGGATTCAGAGCAGATATCGACGCAGAAGCTGAAGTGTTGTATGCGTACCGATCCATCGGATGATGTATGACTTCGAAAAAGAGCGTCCAGCTGTGAGGTGGGCGGAGCGAAAGGCTAGTAGGCAACTGTGCTGCAACTTCGGGCTTGAGAGAGCATCATGATTTTGCGAATGACGCGCCAATAGTACGTCCTAGCGCCTTGGATCGTAAATGGAAGACTATTTCTAAGCCCATCTGTACCGGCAAGTCGAGACCTGTTGAAGAAATGCCTTTGCGGCAAAGCTGTCATTCACGTGACACTACTTCGAACTTCAAGTTCGCGGCATCGCGATTCGCCATAGTATTACTACATCAGTAAATCACCACTATAGACTATTATCATCCGAACCAGAAATGATGCGAGTGCCATCCGAAGAGAACGATACTGACTCCTGAGAAGACCAAAGAAATGTGCCCTTCGAAGGGCTCACCAACCACCTGTCCCGTTCCCACATCCCACAGCTGGACAGTCTCATCGTCCGAACCTGTCACAATGCGACTTCCGTTCGGCGAGAACGAAACCGACGTAACCAAATTAGTGTGCCCCTCCGAGGGTTTACATACAAGCTTCCCCATCGCCGCGTCCCACAACCGGACACTGGACAGTCTTACAACCTGAACCAGATGCGATGCGCGCAGCGAGTCCCATCCAGAGAGAACGAGACTGATGTGACCGAAGAAGTGTGCCCCTTTATGGGCTCACCGACTGGCTGCCCCGTTCCCACATCCCACAGCCGGACAGTCCGATCGTCGGAACCAGAAACGATGTGAGTCCCGTCCGGAGAAAATGAGACTGAGCCAACTTTATCAGTATGCCCGCGGAAAGGCTCACTCATTAACTCCCCCGTCCCCGAACCCCACAGCCGGATAGTTTTATCCGCAGAACAAGTTACGATGCGAGTTCCATCCGGATTGAGTAAATCCAGCCAGTGTGTCCCACCAAGGGCTCACCGGCTGGCTGCCCTGTCGCTACATCCAACAGCTGGAAAGTGCCATCCTCCGAACCAGTTGCGATGCGGGTCTCATTCGGCGATAGCGAGGCTGAGATGATTGAATTAGTGTGCCCTCCCAAGGGCCCACCGACTGGTTGCCCTGTAGCTGCATCCCACATTCGGATAGAGTTGTTTAATACTTTGAGCAATACAGTAGGTGTATAATAGTAGCCTCCCTAGCCAGACATGTAGCAGAAGGATGACAGTCATAAGAAAGGTGGGGGCTAGGGTTTACATGAATCCAGACGACGCTTGTACAAGGAGTTGCGATACCAGAGTATGTTCACAATCTCGAAGAAGCTCGAAAATAAACCAACATAGCAGATAAATAAGCACCGTAGCGTATGTCTCCTCACGAACCCAGATGATCGATGACTGCTTGTATAGTATCCTGCCTGTAGATGAGAACACTGAATATGTGAGAAGAATTATCACATACCTCAAGACTAAGGCAAAGGACCTCTGTAGATGTCGAGTATGAACTCGACCCCAAGTTTAAAGACTTCGGTATTCCGCTCGTCCTCTGACGTCTGAAGAAAAACGGATGTTCCAATCGAGTCTTTATCTTCGTTTAAGTGTTGTAGCATCCTGGTAACTTTGGCTTCCTGATGATAGTCAAACAAGCGACTACAGACATGGTTCTTGCCTGACTCCCATAGAAAGTGGAGCTTAAGTCTGGAAGAATCATCTTTCGGGGAATCTTGGATGTCCTTTTGAAGTGACTGATTACAATATGAAAGGTCGGCACTGAAGTATTTGTAGCCTTCGCTAATCGGTAAATTATATGGCTGGGTGAAAGCGGTTACTCACTGAACGTCCAGCCATTGAGTACCGCTGAAACAACGACAGCACAAACCGGATGAGGATTGTCGCCGTCGGCAGTGACTGCAACTGAAAATTCGACGAGTTGGGACTTCATCGTAGCATTAACAACCTTCCCTTTGACTCTAGTATATGGTCTACCCGCAGCGAGAGCCATTGCTTCAACCTTGGGAAACCACGTCTCATTTTTAGAAAAGCTCCACATGTTTGGATGGAGAGTCGCCGTTGCTGACAGCCCTGCATTATGATCAAGGAGGTATACGACAACATCTTTCATATATTGATCAAGAGCAATGTGCAATGCTGTTCTCGCAGTCCGGTCCTGTAAAGAAAGATCACAAGACGGCTCAACGAGCGCTTGTACGATGGGTAGCCATTGGGTTCTAATATTGTGGTAATCCAATCGGGAGAGGAAAGCATGGAGAGGAGTAGAACCATAGGTTGCGGGGTAGCCATCAACGCGGCGTTGACAAAGTTTGCGGATAATTTCGGTCGACAGCTCCGACGCGTTAACGGCCACGTACATAATGTTATCAGGTACGTCGACTTCCCTTTGTGACAGCAAGAAATCCACAATGTCCTCCCTTCCAATTGCAGTTGCCCATGTAATTGGAGCATATTGGGGGAAGCTAACCCAGCATGAGCGATATGTGCCATGTTGGAAGGAAGAAAGCTTGTTGAGATCGACGCCCAGCTTCAGGAGAATACCGAGGAAGTCGGGCTTCTCGGCTATGGCAAAAATCAAGGGAGAACCCCAATGAGGGGCAATATCCTCGTGCAGTAGATGGGGGTGCCGCTTGACAATGAATTCGACCATCCAGGGCATTCCATGAAAAAGCGGGATGAATAGAAGTGAGGGTAAAGTCACATCGGCACGTAACCACATAAGTGCATCCCCAATCGCCCGCCTTTCTGCAGTTGCAAGCACGCGATGTTTCTTGGTGTTTCGAAGAAACTCTGAGTTCAGCCGTGACAGGGCGGTCATAATGTAAGGATCCTCATCTGAAACATGTTCAAGGTGCTTCCATCCTTGAATTGCGTAGCTGAGCAACGGATGGTCTTTGCTGATATCGGCAACATTAGCATGAGGTGGCCAATATGATTGGTGTTGTGTAGCTAGACGTTTATCTATACAAACATCAGTTTCTTAGGTGATATATGTGAAAGATAGTATTGCACCTTCAAGCTCAAGTTTTGCGCAGATCTCATCCACAAAGTTGCATAACACATACGTAATCAAGAGCTCGCAAATACGAGCATGCATGTCTGAGACCGATTTACAGATGTTATTAGGGCGACTGATCAAGTATTCCTGGTTGCATAGCGCATCAGCAGACGAGTGGGATGACGGAGTTTAGTATATCATACTTTGACACTATAATGAGACAGAGCGACGACACTAGTTTTCTCATTGTAGGTCACGAGGCTTCCACACGCGGCCACGATATCCATAGTGTTCAAAACGCGAAGGTCCTCATTGAGACTTGGGCACCCAACTTCAATCATCATCGCTTCATCGAGCTGGTCAAGCGTCAAAGGGGTGAACGTGCCGGCCAGCAAAAGCAGGCAACGCTGGGAAATCGGGCCATCGTCTCCCCCTCTTTCTTCAATGGAGTGAAGGATCCTGTCGTAAGTTTCGTGCAGGTCTTTTGGAAGGTCGTCGAGGGCTTTCTGAATACTGCCAGATGTTTTGCACTTCATAAGGACGTCCAGTTGACACTGAACCCAGCGAAACCTGCGTGTGATCATGCGACGATGAATTTCTGAGGAGCGAGTGAATCATGATTTACTTACATGCCTTTCGCTTTTTCTGACAATTTGTTGAAAATAGTCGTTCTGAGTGTTTTGCGTAGGCCTGATAGGCGTTCTTGAGTCTTCAGCTGCTCTGCGATGTGCAGATCTATATCTGCTTTCATTTGTTTAACGCTGTCCCCCAGCGACACGGTGGGGAGATGGTGGAAAGCTTTTTTGATGTCTTGCTCACTTCTGCTGGTGACGAAAAGTCGTAGTAGAGCGTCTTCGGCAAGGTTTACGAGATGTCTGACCAGGTCGGAGTAGTCCTTGCATTCGTCTAGGGCGTCAATCACGAGGACAGGTCGGCGAACCAGCGTAGATGCCTCAACCAGAAGCTTTCGTAGATATCCGAGATCTGTGGGATGCGGCTTTTTGTTGCTGTGTAGCTGCCAGAGGTTTCGCAGAGAAGTAAGATCCCCTTCTTCTTGCGGCCCTGGTTCGCGTATCTTGGTGATCCAGTCGTCTCGAGATTGTTGAAGCAGCTGAGCAACCAAGGAGCGCAAAACTGCAGCTGCATTTGTCGTCCTGTCGTCTCGGAAGTTGCAATAGAAGTAACCGAGCGTCTGTGGCTCTGCTTCACCGCTACCCTGAATTTCGTCGATAACGGAGGAACTGCAAGTTCAGAAGTTAATCTGAGCTCTCTAAAAATCCTCTGGGTCCGAACTTACGCAAGAATTGTCTTTCCGTGTCCAGCTATTGCGAGTGTCAGCGACCTAAAATTAACGGTGAATGATACAACTCACGCTGGCCATTCAACCATATAAATGCGTGATCCGATGTATTCCAGGTCTTGTACTCATCGATATGGAAAATCCAACGAGCGGTCCCATGGTTTCGCTGGCCATGGCAGGTAGCGTGCTTGTCATCACAAGACACGGTGCTCATCCATTGAAGAAACTTTCGACGTTCCTTGGCTATGCGCGTTTAAACAGAGCGAGGAAGTAACTGGCAGTCGGCGACTCACCTTTTTCGCGCACCTTTTGTGCAGCAGAATCCTCTATCAATTCCTGGACTCCATCCTTAACTTCCTTGAGCGTCATCCTTAGGGTACCGCACGGGTAACACCGAGGGTCGGAAAGTTGACACCGCACCCGCACCCGCCAACACCGTACCCTTCACGGGTACGGGTACACACCGACCCGTCAATGTCGCGGTTTATGGAAAACACCGCGGTGTCTCTGAACACCGCGGGTACATTACCAAGAAGAGTGTATTAAGTATTAACAACAATGAAATAAAATAGTACTACTTTTCCTTGTCATTCTCCTCTGCTTCGACTTCATTTCGCTTCCGTTTTTGAGTCCTGACAGCGGCTAAAAGGTCCTCCATCACCAGAAGATCAGTGTGTCCGATGGGAGTAATGGACGGGCTGTTGGCCTTGGCGTGCAAATGCTGCGTAGACAGAGCCACTATTAGCACCAGCATCCTTGCCCTTCATGGCGTTGTTGACGGCATCCTCGCCAAAGCATCCAATGGCATGGTGCTTCAGATTAGTCGTCGAGGACTTATCCTTTGTATCCTGATAGCGGCGCACACCACCTAAAGCTGTCTTACACTTACGCGCACCACACGGGAAAAAATGACACAAGCGGCCATTGTGGTGTTGGACCACAACTTCGGATGAAAAGAAACTATAGATAGGTGACCGCCAAGTCTTCTTGAGAGCCTCTGTATCATTGTATAATCAGATATTTGCAAAAATCAATGGAAAGAAACATACCAAGATCTGCAGAAGGATCGGGATCAGGCTCGAATGCACCTGCCGTTGATTTGTTATCGTCAGTGGCAAGTGAATCAGTACTTGATCGCGTAAGATCAACGGTGTCTGTGGGGCTCGATCGAGAAGACCGAGACACAAATGACTGCTTGACCTTCTTCAAGGGGCGGGCCAGAGCCTTAGCACCCTTTGCAACAGCCTTTTTGAGTGACCTGGCCTTCTCGGAGATGGACGACGAGATAGACTTAGATGATGAGTGTGACTGGGTAGACGAAGCATCAGATGCCTTCTTTGTGAGCTTAGTTTTCATGGGGAGACGACTCAGTGGACTTACTGGTCTCGAGTTTTTGCCTTGGCTTTATGGTAGTGACTCGGGCTTCTCTGCAACGAAGTGTCAGCTCAATAAATTGCTAGAATGATTCACGGGGGTACAAAAGACATGACAGAAATCAGTATAGCATTCACTTGTGATCCTCAAGCTCTCAGAGGAAGGAAAAACAGAGAATCAAACACGGTGTTCAATGGCTGTCGCGCGCCTGGTTCCCGATTTGGTATATTATACCCGCCCAAACACCGTCAACCCGCGGTGAATGGCCACGGTATGCTCAAGGGTACGACTATCCTACTCCGTACCCGTACCCTCCAAACCCGTCAGCATAGAACCGCGGTGTTACCCGTACCCGTGCGTTTCCCTAGTCATCCTTACGCTGAATTAGCATTTTGGCGACCATTACAAGCAAAGCAGCCCACCATGTGTCGATTGCTAGGATGTTTGTAATTTCGCCACAATATCCTTTCAATTTATCGACGATCGCTGTTGCTTTCTTTTCCTTGAATGGCCACGTCAATTTGTCCCTCATGCCCATTTTCCTACTCTCCTGATCGGTTGGCAGAAGGTTCTGCAGTTCTCCCTGTAATTTCACGAGAGGTCCATCATTAGCCATTAAACGTGAAAGTGCATCGCAGAGTGCGGGTGGAAGAGAGGCATTGTCATTGATTCCCATGAATGTGGTCAGGACACCCCCGATTGAACGGAGTTCATTAAGCAGAGTCTGACAGGACGAGTCGGCGTCGCGGACAGAAGTAACATATCCTAACAAAAGAGCTGAAGCTTGTGCTATCGTTTGAACGACCTGAAGAACAGTGAGACCATTGGTGATGGGATCCATGTGGGGAGCGGAAAATGTAACTCTAGGCCCTCAACAATGCGTGAATTTGAACCAAGGAAAGGCGCTCGAGACCATGATGCAGTGACAAATTGATGATCGATAAGAACTAGTGATATGAAGTACATGCAGTATACGGACGTTAGAACTAGATCATTTTAGTGAGATCCAATCAGTGACCTTGAAGAGAATAACGGCTGCAAGTTCAAATTTTAGATTCCGACGTTGTTTGCAAGTTACAGGCTCCACACTTGCATGTAAACTTGCCGTTGCAGATACGCTCATATATTGGGCCTAGGATTTACTCAAATCGTTGTAGGTCAACAGGCCGCAGATTTCACACAGTAGATTCTCGATATAGCTCTGCCAGTGCAGTGCACACCGTGGCAGAGTCTTCACTGGTCCTATTCTTGTCAGTGAACAGAGCACATGCCATCCCTTCAAGTGTTTCGTCGTGCGTACATGCAAGGCTATGGTCCTGATCGCGGCCCTTGGCGTTATCGTCTCTTTCCTGAGCACGAGCTACGTGCTCAGATCCTGAAACGTTGCACAACTAATATCTCAAGCGACGGAAGAAGCCTTGGTGCTTCTCTCCAGCCTCATGTTAGTTCAGTTAATGAAGACAGGTATCTGACCATGGATTTAAGCCTTCCAAATGGTGTCTGGAGCTTGACCTGTGTTTTCGATGGTGCGTATTATGAGGCATCACAGATACTTCACCTTCCCCCACGTATTTTGTTAATCAAATAAACATCTCCTCTGCAGGCCATGGAGGGCATGAAACAGCTGACTACCTTGTCACCGAATTGCCCTCCCTTTTAATGGCTGGACTGTTGCCCACAGTGGCCAACCTGGAGGGTGTCTCGGATGTTCTTTCCAGAGCGATTTATGACGTGGACGAAGCAATAAAACGGGACTTCCTCGAAATATTCCCAGAAGAAGTCGATGAGATTGCTACGATGTCGGATGCAACAGTCAAGGCGCGAGTCAATGACCAGTCTTCTGGAGGACTGAATTATCGGAAAGCCCTACGTTGCATGAGGGGATCTACAATCTTATTAGCGCTTGTCGACCCTACAAAGAAAAATCTTTGGGTGCTAAATCTCGGTGATGGCGTAGCGGGTAAGCCGAGGTGAAGGTTATTAAAACGCAAGCGGAAATCTCTGACATCGACTTTTGAGTAGTGCTCGGAAGTAGACGAGACGCGAGTTCACAATGGGATACATCCATCTTGAGCGATAATCATAATGGCAACAACCCTGCTGAGGTAGATTGCATCAAACAGCAACATCCTGACGAACCGGAATGCATTTTCGACGATAGAGTGCTCGGTAATCTTGCTGTCACGAGAGGTAAGTCTACCGAATGTATTAGAATAATTGATCTCACTGTGATGCGGCGTCAAGCTGTTGGCGACCACGCCTTCAAACTGCCTCGCATCTACACTGAGAAAATATTTTTAAATGTAGAACCGGGATTTCGTGTGCCTGCTGCGATTGAGTCTTTCATTCCACGAAATCTGAGCCCACCATACGTCTCGAATCTTGCAAGCGTTCGTCATGTCGACCTTCATGCGCAGTCAAGCTGCGACTACTTTATCCTGATGTGTTCCGACGGGCTGGTTGACCTTTACATGGATGACCCAAATCGTGCTGAATCCCTTACATCTCTTGTCCAGAAGTGGGTGGAAATAGTAGGTGACGCCGTGAGAGACGACATCCAGGAGGCAATGCTGCGCTTGTTAAGACACGCTTTGGGCGCAGAAGACATCGACAGTGTCTCATGTATGCTTACCGTAGACATGCCTGTCGCTTACATGGATGATACGACCATCATCTTACAAGTGCTGTAGTGTCCGATACGAAAGCGTGTGCATGTAGGGGGTAACGAATGCGAGTTGTACAGATGCCAAGTGCCAAAAATGTTACGTCTGTAAATTATGGATAAAAGTCGGGGGGAAAGTAGAGTCCTGCATCATCGCAGGTCCACGATCTCCAGTGGGATGTCTTTCATTTGCACGTGCCCCTTGTCTGCGTCCTAAACAACCAATCAATAGCTGTGGACGAACCACTCCAGAAGCTACGCACTGTGTAGATCGGCACCTCCGGGTGTGGATGGAAGGCTTCCTTAACATTGCAGTCCAGAATCGTTTGCAAGCCTGGGGGGTCGGTGAGGCGGAAAATCCCAAAGCTAACCATGAAAAAAAAAATAAGACACGAGTCATATGAACAATGTGGTACGCACTTAGGAGTGAACTTTGGGGCGCAAACAACGGCAAAGGACTCCGGAAGCATACGCTGAAATCCAGAATGTGTGTGTAGATCAACCGACGACATAAAGCCTTTGTAAAGGGTCAGGCGAGTGAGAGGTTTTGTACTAAATTCAAGGACTTACAAGATTGTGAAGGATGCGTGTGAATCTAACGAAGATCGTTAGATGCCGACGCACAAGACAGCCGGAGGAAACATACCCATCCCAAGGTAATCAAAGATCGTTCTTCCGTGAATTGCAGGACGAGCTCTTCCTCGTCCATGGTGCAGGTATCGCTTGTTGAGTGCTGCTTTGGAATCAAAAGTGTTGTGACAGTAAATTTATTTCCTCTATCTTTTCCAAGCAATAGTCCACAAGTTTCGCGATTTCTTGCCGTATTTAGCGACGCGATAGATAGGAACCGCGGTAGGCATTCTCGTGGCAAGCTCACAGTCTTCAGGTCGGGTACTTGGACAGGATCGCTGGCTTTACGAGTGATCCGTGCAGACTCTTGGGAAGCAGTCCGGTACCGGTCACCATCGATGTGATGTACGGGAGCGGGTGGGGGTGGAGGCGCGGCCTGAGGAGCTCGTGAAAGGGAAGAATATTGGGCTGTAGAATCAAAGTAGGCACCAGAAGGTGGTCGCGTCGTATTCTGAGAATATGGGTATGGCGCCGGCTGACTCGGCAAGACAACCATAGATGGATCAGGAAGTTGACTAGTAGACAATTGCGAAGATTCTGGTACGAAAAGTAGGGAAGACCGTCCAAGATTGGTGGGTCTAAGAGTGGGGTAATTAAACATTGATTGCAGAGAAGGTGCGTAGCCTTGCTTGAGCTGGTGTTGCGACATGAGTTCCGGGTATTGAATATGTCCGTCCGGTGGAACAGGTGATGTTGTAGTTACTGGTGCAGGATAAGATGGGCTGAATGGATAATCAGATACACTCGTAAAGGACGAGGTAGAGACTCACGGCTTCAAACTTGTCGGAGTTGCAGCGTGGTTCCTATATGGCCAAGTCAATAAATGTGTAAATTCAAGATTCGAGGACGCTGGCCTTGTTGGGCTCTCGATAGGCATAAGAAGAGGAGCAACATCTTCATAAAACTGTGGATCCACGAAAGATGAACGCTGGGAGCTGCCTGCGGATGCCGCAGGCATGGGAGAAGGAACAACACTACGGCGAGCCTCCTGCGCAGCGAACTCTGCTTCATCTTGGCGTTTCAGAATACCCTCCTGTTCCCGCCTGCGTCTTCGTCTGACTTCATCTTGTTCGTCTCTTCTTCGGTCTTCATGCTTCCTGAACTCGTCATGCTCTCTCCGTTTTTCCCCAGCGCTCGCAGGGGTCGCAGGATCAGAAGGGGTGCCTTCGCGATTGTAGTACATCGAGTCACACAGCTGTGTATTCGCGGCGCGCCGAGCAGCTGCCAAGGCATCTTCCCTTCTCTTGCTCCCGGTATCAATCTGTAGACGCGGTGGCTGTGGCTCGACTGATCGCATAGAATGACGTGCCTCATCTCCCCTTCGCTGCTCCTCACGTTTTCGTTCAGCATCTCTGCGAACTGCTTCTTGTGCTAGCCATCCAGAATCGTCAAAGGGAGAGCGTCGACCATCATCTTGTCGCCTGTACTCCGTGTGCCTGCTCCCCTCTGGGTAACCGTTTGATGACAATGACCTCCCAGATTCTACATTTTGCATTCTCCATCGTTCATGGCGGTCGACGATGATTGGTTTGATTTCACCAAGATCAAGAAGAATTTGTTGACCATTCTGAAAGGGGGGTCAGACAGAGTCCCACTGAGATCAATTTTACGGGGGAATGATGAAGAGCGTGTCGAACTTTGACAAAGTACATATTTCATGATCGGAAGAAACGAGAAACGCAGCAGGCACGAGTTACTCACAAGACCAAGATTGTGGCGCTGCGTTGGTGACAGTAGAGTATAGTACTCCTTGTGCATCGGAAGTTTCTCAAGAATTATCGTCGCAGACTTTGCGTATTCCATGAAGGCTTCCTCAAGTTCACCAGCCTCAGCATACGCTCTACCAGCCTTCCGGAAGCCATCTGCTTTCTTCAACCATTGCTTGAGACCTTTCGAAGGATCCCAAAGGTTGGAAAGAGCACGTTCTGAGAGCTCTGCAATTGTTAAAGGTCTTCGATTAGACGGGCTCGGCCGCGGAGAGGGTCGGGGCACATTTGCATAAGGTGAACTCATGATGGAACGAAAGTAAGTGGATGATCTAACCACTACCGCAGCGTAGCGTCCCGACATTTCGTAATTACCGTATTTAGAACGAAATGCTTCCGTGTGGCGGTTCTCAGATCTGGCTGATTCTGGCCAGCCTATCTGGAACTGGATAGACAATTGACCAAGGACTACATATATGCTCATTAGATTCATGAATCATCATACAACAAGTTCAGCTTCTTGCGCAGCACGCCCCTTAGCTCCGAGGTCGATCTAACAATAGCTAACAATACAATCCTTGTTGTCAACTGCCCGCGACGAGCAAACGGTGCTAGTAGCATCATAATAATAATTTCGAAATGTCCATATGAACACAGCAAAATATGTCGAAGTCATGGCAGAAGGCAGGTGTGAAGACATAATAGATTAGAAGCACATGCAAATTTCTAGGGAAAGCGCGTACTCTAGTCTTTAGGCGACATTCGTGACCACATTCTGTGATGTTCCTCATTCAGAGTCAGCTGTGCGTATCGATGGTCGGTCTTTAGTCCCTGTTTCGTAAACTGAAGTACGGTCGCTGTTGGTAAATTGGGACACATGGAATTGTAAAGGGCTCATATGATATTGTCGTGAGTTTCCTTGTTCAATCTCGCTCGCTGTCCTAGGAGTCGAGAAGCGACGGTTTCTATTGATTGCGATGCGAATGAGCACCATGTAGAAGGCAATCGACATGATCGGCATGGCCTAGTAAATCGAAGCTCAGCTTTTTTAATAACTGGTGATAACAGGGGAGATCACCATGTTCAACACCACAACCTCTCCGGTGTTCGAGAGCATGAAACATATTAGTGCAGGGAAGAGGACTGCAGAGTATAAAACAGCGGAATCCACAAGCACGCGCAATATTGGCATCAAAGTGCTCTTCGTAGTACGCACTATAAAAACGCTGCGTTCAATCATCCAAATACGATATGCCAGTAATCCTGGGCACATTCAGGTCCTCGACATCGCGCTCGCGGAAATGTGCTTACCAGAACTCAACAAATTAGTGGCAATCGTTAAGACAAGAAACGCCATGACCCACTGCGCGAGTTCCGGAACGTAGATGCTACCACTGGCTTGCGAACAGCTGTAAATCGCATGAAACCCAGTCGCTACGAGGCAACATCAGACAAAACTGCGTTCTGAGCATTATTGCCACCTAACCTGCGACGCCGCACCACAACATGCATGGCAGGATGATAACCCGGGTAGATTGCCACACAATATAACAGCGGTAGATCTTTTAGACACTTCTATAAGCTCTGAGGGCCCTAAACTGGCGGATAAAATATAAACCTACCACCACACCATCAGCAACCAGGGTTTGCATAACATACAAGGCGTTCTTGATCAAATATGTGATCTGAGAAACATCCTCGAAGAACGCCACCGGTCCGCCTAGGAACGTGTCGCGATACTTCACCAGTCCATCTTCTGCACGAATGATGTTGACGACGATGTGCTTGCAAAATTTCAGCAAAATGACATCAGATATCAGAAACAAGAAGCGCTAACCGCGGTGCTCAGTATCAACAACAGGACAGCCACCACAAGTGATGGGCGATCGCTGCGGCGGTTGTAGGTCAAAGCATAGATTGTACCCAAAAACATGAAAATAGAAAAGCCTGAAGAATGATCAACCCCGGGCATGGGACAGGGGAACCCATTGCGATACTGACCGTATAGAATACCTTCAAGTGTTAACGACGTCACAACGGCAGCATCCACTGGCATGCCTGTTGACGCCATGGCGAGAATACTGTCTAGGGCTGGGAGATCAGTGAAGGTGCGGGCATCTCTACCCATATCATGTATATCGTTATTATACGGAAAGAACAGGACACCTGGCGCCGGCTGATTGGAAGAGCCATCACATAACTTCTTACGCCGCACCTCCAATTAGCTTTCAGGGTAATATAACAATATATTCCTTGCTGTTGACTACCCGCGGCGAAGATTCTTAGATCTAGTGGTTTCTTGGAGCATTAATTTCTAATTGTCCATGTGAATGTAACAAACACGTCAGAGTCGTGGCAGAACATCAATCGTGAGGCCTCGAGGGCCTTACAACATCATGAAGTCATGGTGTTTTGGGGGAAGGAAGTGAGCTGTGAAGCATTTCCCGTCAATTCGAATTTGGAGGTCAAAACTCCATTAGTGTCGAGCACAAGCTCATAAGTGCCCGGATAGAGCCAGAAGTTGCCATTGGTATCTGCTCTTGCGAGATTGCCAAGTGCGATCGGTAATTCAGCTGTTGCAGTGGTGCCCGGCGCAATGCTGTGAGAACGAGCGTAGCTGACAAGAACCTTGTTAGGGTAGGGAGCATTTCCATACGTGCCACTGGCGAAAAGAAGGGAAACATAGTCAGATGTCCCTGAAGATAAGGAAATGAGGTAGTAGAGCGTGACAAATTGTAGGTCACATACTGTTTCCGGTATTCATTACACTGACAGCGAGCGTAGCAAACGGTGCGACGTCCAAGTATGCAGCATACTGCCCTCCATCAACGAGAGCTTGGATGCTGTACGACGTTGCAGGAGCTTGCACCCATTTGTAAGAAAATGTAGTATAGTGCTCGCCATATCCGAATTCGTAGACAGGCATGTCGGTGTACCAGATATAGGTACGGCCCGGACTCGTTGAGTTGGGACGGAGGTCCATATCCGTCATGGGGATCTCGTTGACATAGTTTGCCGGGTACTGCGTGATAGGAAGGCGCCCAGCAGGCGCAACCTTGCCATTGAGGATGTCAAAAACAGCTTTTCCACCACTCTGGCCTGGATATCCTGCCCAAACGAGAGCATTGACCTAAAACGACTATTGAGCAGTTTAACTGGAAAAGAGGGATTGGTCGCTGACAGAAGCATTGCCCTTGAGAACGGAGTCATCGAGTTGTCCGCCGCCAAATTGCACCACGACCAAAGGCTTGCCTATCACCTGAAGCTCAGCAATAAGGTCGAGCTGGTTGCCGGGCCAAGTAATCGCGTAGCGATCCAGGGCCTCGGCCTCGACGGTGGTATCAATACCCCCAGCGTAGATGACGGCGTCTGCCTCCTTTGCAGCCGCAACAGCAGCAGCGAATCCACTCGTGTCGTTAGATGTAATGTTGGTGCCCAACACGTAGGTAATGTTATAGCCATCACCCATCGCGCCCATGACGGGGCTAATGAGATAGGGAGCAACACCGAAGTAGTTGCCCTGCATCTGAGCTGTTGCATTTGCCCACGGGCCGATCAAAGCGATATTGTTGATGCTGCTTGAGAGCGGCAGAGTACCGTCGTTCTTCAAGAGAACGATACCTTCCACAGCAGCTTGGTATGCAAGTTGTTGGGCGGGGGGAGTATTGATGTTACTCCAGTTGTATGTTCTGTAAGGTTGCTGATCTTCTGGATCAAAATAACCGAGGCTGAAGCACTATATCAGCAAACGAGTACTGTGATGCGCGAAGGCGCCATACCGGACGAGCGAGGCATATTGACGAACCAGAGCCGTGCGTAGGTCGGTCTCTGTGATAAGAGACTCGTTGTATGCGGTCGGCAACCATTCTGCGTAGAAGCTGCCACAATCGATGTCAGTTCCCGCCTTGAGTGCGTCTGCGACAGCCTGTTGAGGGATTGCATAATTGTGGGGAGAGTAGATATTTTCGACAGCATCTGAAGAGTGAAGCTTGATCATAAGGCCAAATAATTATTCAGATTCTACTCGCCACAATCACTCGTGATCTGTTCGTAAGTCATCAACTCACTATATGCAAGTAAAGTAACTTTGAATATACCCAACGGTCTTGTGCGAAGCCGTAGAAATCGCGGAGAATATCTTGAAGTAAATACGTATTTGCGCAAGAAGGAACGCCATTAACAGCATTGTACGAGCACCTGCATTATAAACAGGTAGGATGGATCGACTTAAGAGTACTGCTCAAGGAGTTGTGATAGTACGTACATGGCAGCGCCAACTTTGGCATCTCTATAACAACTCTGGAATGAGGGCAAGTAGTATTCCGCGAGATCTTGAGAAGTGATCACTGCGTTAAAGCCATATCGAACAGTGCCATACCAGTCCTCGAGGTCGTAGCCCGCAAAGTGTTTGCAGGTGGAAATGACCTGGTAGTAAGGCTCTGGATCAAGACCGCCTTGCAAGCCAACCACGAGGTTATACACGTATTGGGCAAGGTGGTACGGGTCTTCTCCAGGCGTTTCCTGTCCTCTGCCCCATCGAGGGTCTTTGAACGGATTAATATTTGGTGTCCAGAAGTCTAGACCCGCGCGCCCGTAGTTATTGAATGCACGTCCCTCCATACCCACAATGCTTCCAACAGATTTAATCAACTCATCGTCAAACGCAGCACCCATAAGGATTGGCTGGGGAAACGATGTCGCATAGCTGAATTCGCCTGACGTCGAGAAGTTAACACCTGGACTATCTGCTACTCCGTGCTGGACACAAGCAAGTCAGTTTCGGCAGACTCCGAGCCTCTGTTAAACATTATCATTCACCAAGGCTTCTGACCACCACTGGTACGCTGGCAAACCCAGACGAGGAACCCCAGGAGACGTGCTGACAGTATTGTTGATCAGCTCTGGAACAGTGAACAACTCGACCAAGGAAGTTGCCCGCGTAATGGGGTCAAGAGCAGTGTTGCAGACTGCATTGCTCGCTAGAGGTCCGCCTTCACAATCAGGAAAGCTATAACCGGTAACGCTGCCTGCTGCGAGGGCAAAAACAAGAGCGACACGCTTTGAAAGCCTCATGGTAATCCTTTGCAGCAATAGATCACGAAGGCCGATAATCATTAACCGCCGGTATTCGCGTCGCTTTTATAGTATTCAAATCTTCGGACAATCTGTTCAGTGGTGACCTTTTCACGCATCAAACATCGCTCACGAGTGGCACTAGCGGTCCGCGTTGGGAAACAGAAGAAGGGGGTGTCACGGTTGTGCGTCATCTGGCCTGTCAGGTGAGTTATTGATACCTGCAATTCCTGTGCCATCACCGGTGCCTCTCTTCCACGAAGCACTGAGTCGTATGGGTGTGGTGCTCGTCCTGGAAATTCCTCGGAATAAACATTTCCTATCACTGTGAGTGCTTGATTTGAGCAACCACCTGCAGAACTGATGACTTTCCCATTTATCACGTCAAGTTTGTACAAGCAACAGCCCAAGTTTCGTTTCAATACCATTGCGGATTCTCAGTTATTTTGAAACATCGTGCCAGCGTATAGATCGACGTGTCCCTATTTTTATGAGCTTATTATCTGCGATCTAGTACCGTTCGCAACTCGGAAGGCTTCCTGGTTTCAATTGCTGTTGGCAGGAGTACCACGTCTGCCACTTGTTGACGTCCTTACGTCCTGGCGTCACAGGTCATGCAGTTTCTTCAAGCAAAGCGCTCTAAGACCGAAATACCCATGGTGACCGTTCATCCTCCAGGGAAACTGAAGGGCATGGATAAACTGCACACACGTAATGACATGCGGATAACGGCCCCGGCCATCACGAGGCAGACGTGGCTCTTTGGATGGAATAACATAGCTCCCGGGGAAAATATTGGCTATTATCGGCATCACTTCGTTCAAGCCAGGAGCACATGTCTATCCGCTCGAATAATGGGTTGCGATAACAACCAGCAGATGTCGATGGGGAACCTTGTGACACGGAGAAAACATCTAAATACTTCACGGTTATGCTCGGATGTCTGATCAAAATCCTATTATCTTCACGTTCACCCGATGTCAGATCATGAAGACTAGAGAGGGGGATGGTTCTATGAGAAGGCAGTACCTCATCCGCAAATTAAAAACACCAGACTGTACAGGAGTCTAGACATCGTTACCATTCTGCCTACGTGCGTTTTTTGAGAGAGCATCCGTGGTAGTATGCACCAGGCTGGTCACGAAGTCAGGAAAAAATCAGCGACGACATAACCAAGGATAACATCATCTGAATGCCTCTTTGTCGAGTCATGGTTAATGTTTATCATCAGGACGGTGTGCACTGCGGCCACAGGTTGACTGACCTAGGTGCCCGTATAGAAGCATAATCCCCATCCGTTTATTGTCTGCCCAGGGAGACTATAGAAACCCAATGAAGTAGCGCAGATCAGTAGGCATATTAACAAACTACAATATTCATACAATGACACTCTGACTACTCCCCAAAATACTCCTCCACCAGTGCTTGTTTCCTGAGGGCCAATAACACGCCCTCCATTTCCTCTCTTGTCGGAAGTGTCGGTGGCATCAGATCTTCTGGTGATAAAAACCCCAGGTAAGTAGCAGCTGCGTTCGCATGTGTGCGCATCGAGTCTGCGCCTCCACTGGAGGGGATGACATCTGTCTTCGCTGCGCCATCTGATTCAGCTTTGCGGAGTCGTTTTGCCTGGTCAGGTGCAGCTGCCTCCGCATTCACCGTGTCCATCTCGACATCTTCCTCCTGAGCTTTGCGTTTAGCATTTACTGGAGGTTGAGGTGGAGAGGGCCCGTTTGATGGGAGTGGTGATGAGCTTGCAGATGATCCACGAGGTATTGGGGGTATTGGGTCGTCAAGAGGGAGGTTGAGGGTCTCCCGGACATTTGTATATTCATCTCGCCATTCTGCAGAATGCATGTAAGAAATGAAACTGTCTACACTCGTAGACACAACGTACCTTCTTCCTCTGCTTGACGCTCATACTCCAACAACTTTCCATCTGCTTCGTCCAGGTCGCCAAAGTATGCGGGGCCCTGATTCGTAAACTTTTTATAGAATGCAAGCGCTTGATTTTCTTCCTCTTCCTCTTGCTTTTTGCTCTGGAAAAGTTCTCGCACGCCTGGGAGATCTTTTGCGCGGCCAAAGTACCTAAACATTTTATCAGCAATAATTTCATGGTTTGGGCTAGAACTCGAAAGGACGTACTTGTATCCTTTTGTTCCAGGCACCTCCTTTCCATCATCATCAAGCATGGCTACATTCCGGCGATAATTGGCACCTCCCAGCGCAATAATCTGGTTCTCCCAATGTCGCTTCTCCCGCATCAACTTGTTAATCTCGTCGTTTACATCTCGAACTTCATAGTCAGTCAAACCAGCTATTGACAAAGATTCATGTCAGCTCGTCCAAATTCTGAGTCTCCTGCGGAATAACGCACCATCCTGAATCTTGGACACTTTCCGGCTTAGCTCCCTTAGAATTTCTCCTCTCCACCGCTCGCACTCCCTTAAACTTTTGCAGGCGCTCGCCATCTTTGGACGACGATCTGCGCGCGTCCCGAGGCCAAGTTCAGCTGCTTGAGCTTCTCGGAAACGGTACAACATCGACTGTGCTTTCTCTTCATTGCGGGCCTAGTTATTATGACAACGACGTTTAGTGCGATCTACAAAACATTCGTCTTGGTGCCTACCATGGTTAAGTATAAAAGTCCAAAGTGAGGGAAGTTATGATGTCAATGCCTTTGGTTGGCCTTCGACGCGAAAGTTCAAACGTTCAAATCAAGCAGGCCTGGAGTTTGGAGGTCGTATAACCCTAACCTTAGGTACAATTATATGACCTTTTTGGGAACCCGGCAATTGAAATTCCCTTGTACAAACCTGCGGGCTCTACTGCGATACTATTACTGACCATGGACGAAATATCCTGCACCTGTAATGATCTGCCAGAGTGCCGTTCGCTTCTCGTCCTCGCAGCAGTCAAGACACCTCTTCCCGGAACCAGTCACGATACAACCATCAGATACATCAAGGTCCACTCGATCTGCGAGTTCTGAAAACCCTCCAGCTCTTCATCACTGTCCTCGCTGTCCTCTGCACCCAGTTCATCGTCAATCTTATCATCATCTTCAGTTGCTTCAACACCCTCTCCATCCTCGTTGTATTAGGGCCTCATTGTATACTGTACTGCCTGGCAGCCTGGCTCGGACGCCCACTAGTAAAATACAAATAGTGAGCATGGTGTATCATATTATCCCAAAGTGACATCGGACAATTTGAGGAGAACGCCGCATCACAAACTCGATTCTCGTTATTTTAGCCAACGAGGTTTTGGAGGGTCTCGCGTATCTTGAACTTCGGAACGCTGGAGAGATAAGACCAGTCTATTTCAGTCTATCATCACTGTACTGACGCCCGCCAGTAAAATACAAATAGTGAACAGGATGCACACCGTGAGACACCCCAAAGTATTTGAATTCCAATGATCCGCTTACTAGTACTCTTCTGCATCTTCATCTACCTCGTTGGAGTCATCCGAGCTGCGCCTACAACAAATACTACTATTACACTGTGGGTAGTGCACTCACGGAAATCCAGTGAATGGAATCACTGGATTCCCATAGGGATGCCTACCAGAATTCAGCGTGTCGCTCACTAGAATCCAGCGATTTCTATATCACTGAAAGGACCAATTTGACATACAGAATTTTCAGCAGCGTCTTCATTGAAATTTGAGTGAACATATCATTAAAATATAGCGAGAGTATCACTTGAAAGAACTGAGGCTATCGCTGGAAAAGATTGATACCGTCACTGGAAAAGATTGATACCGTCACTGGAACAGACTGAAGTCATCGCTGGAAGAAATTGAGACCATCACTGGAAAAGACTGAGGCCATCATTAGAATTGTCCAATCGTAATGCAGCATTAGGGCAGTGCTAATACGTTACAGGCAAATACAAATAGACATCTAATGCATAAACAGAAAGACACGAAGCAAAGTACAGCAGTTGCAATTGATCAGTGAGCTCGAAACGGCGAGCAGAGACAAAGGGCCGAAGATGAAGAGCCAAAGACAAAGAGCCAAAGACAAAGAGCCGAAGACGAAGGACCCAACAGCAGAGACAAAGGGCCGAAGACGAAGAGCTGAAGATGGAAGACCCAAGAGCAGAGACCACTTTGAAGAACAGAGATGAAGAGCAGAGATGAAGGGCTGAAGATGAAGGACCGAAGAGCAGACGAAGACCCGGTGGGGGCGGATGGCTCATCTGCGTGACTGAAACAGACAAATCATCAGTGAGACAGCACGCATAGAAAAAACTTACCCTTCGCCTTGCTGGTCGTGCACGTGAAGGTTTAGGCCGTGGTACCGGGGTAACCTGGATGCTCTCGGGCTAAGCGAGGAAGGAATTCAAGGGGAAAGTTGGTGTGAATAAAAGTTCAAGAGCGCACCAGTTCAGAGAGCTCTGATTCGTCGTCGTCTTCATATGCTGCATCATCATATGATCCAGGAAATTTTGAAGGACCCGCTGTTGGTTGCGATTTGGAAGCAACAGGCTAATGTGTAATGACACGAATATGAGCTAAAGTGAACAAGACAATGTCAGTGTAAGCATCGAGAAAGGACATACCACTTTGCATGCGCGCTGCTAGATGATCATTTGAGCCCATGACCGAACGCAAAACATGATACTACACACCTTGGCAGCAATCTTTGCAGCTAAATCGTCATGCATCCTCTGTTCCTCCTTTCCCTTCTCGATTTCATCATTCATCTCCTTGTGGAAGCGCTCGACCTTCTCAACCCGTTTCTCGGCAGCCATTACACAGTGTTGGCGTGTAATTCTTTCAATGCGTGAGTCTTCTTCGGTCATTGGATGCAAAGAAACACCTGAATCAGCGCTAGCAATCATCTCTTCATATGCCTCTTCTAGACTGCATTCAAGGTCCTTCGATATTAAGTGGATAGCGACCCAAGGTATGAGGTAGTATTCAATATAGACCTTGAAGTCAAGGGAGCGAAGGCCTCGTTGGAAATCTGTTCATGGTCGAACATGGAAAATATCGCAGACTGGATTATCGCTTTTCCTTTCTCCCCGTAGCTAACAAGATGTCATTAATGCAGGGTGATGTCACGACGCAAAGAGTAACTCACTATCCAGGACGAGCGTGATTTGTAACCATTGCCGGTATGCACTGTCTGCTAGTGATGGCCAGCTTGGAAAATTCTCGTTTGGCGGAGTCACTTTGCAGACCTGTGGAAGAAAGATCTTCAAGAAACATGTCGTTGAAAAAACTGTAGCGCCTTGTGTTCTTATCGTGAATCATGAGATTCAACTCAGCCTCCATTTGGAGGACTCGATCTGAGACGGTCTCCCAGGTGATGATAGTTGGCCATCCTCGTGCTTTGGCGCGTTGAATATTGAGCTTTTCTTCACGCAGTTGTCGAAGTGCTGCGCATATCTCGAGCTCCAGCCGTAGACCCTCTGATGTCAAACAGCGGTTAGTGTTCTTGAAAGAATTCCACTGTCGAAGCTGTTTGACCAGCTCAATATTGGGGTCTGCCGGCACAAGATCCCTGCAGTTATCGTTCAGACAGACCAAGGGGAGGTCAGCAAACTCATAAGTGTCATCATCATCATTGATGGCAGTGTCAATCTACGATTCAATGAGTTCAAATGTCAGCCAGTGGCGATGATAAATCACTAAACCTTGAGATGTGCCGCAGAGGCTTCAGTTGCCAGTGGTTTAGGCTTGGTCTTGGCACGAGTGCTGCGAGGAATAGGCACAGCTTTTTGCTTTCGGCTGGTAGTTGATGGACCTTCTGTTGCAACCTTCGTGGTGCATGTGTCTGATGAGGATATTGGCTTCGACTTGGTGGCAGGTGGTGGGTCTGGACGGGTTGGAGTGGGCAGCGGCAGGTCTAGATGGCGAGAAGGAGCCTGGGTCATCCTTGACTTTGGAGCTGGCTTTGCACGAGCAGGAATAGACACCTGCAAGTCACGGTAGCTTTGAGTATTAGTAGTGTAATTGAAAGGTCTTGAATACTC
>NW_024540434.1:0-100988 GCF_016647625.1 Suillus subalutaceus
GAGAAGGATGACAACGACAAAGACAACAACGAAGAGAAGGACGATGACGATGATGACGAGAGGACGACAACGACGATGGCACATCGCCACCTCCAAAGTCGACACCTGTCACAAATCGCCTACCGGTCAAGAAATCCAGGCCAGTCAACATGCGCAGCAGGGCTAGTCCGGCTCCATCTGCTGCAGAGCATGAAGATCCCCACCCACTGGTCAAGAAATCCATGCCGGTTCCTTTGCCACCTAAATTAAAACTAACTAAAAAGCGGTAGGGTTGATCACATTCAATCTGATTTAGAGTCGGACAGTCGGCCTCCAAGAAAGAAATCCCAGCCAAACAATGCCAGTACCGGTTCTGTGCAATCAACCGGTGCTCATGACAACAATCCTCCTCCTTCAAACATAGAGCATTTGGTCCTACATCTGGTCCATGCCAAGAAGAAAAACCACAAAACACCGGTGCCCAAACCAACACCCGCTGCCCCAAGGACCACCGGCAAGAAAGCCAAAGGACTGAAGCACAGACCACCAATCCTGAGCCAAAGCGCTCTTAGAACTTCAAAGGCCTCTTACAAAGCTCAGTATATGTAGTAGTAGTAATTTGGATCTTTGCACACAAGTATTCTAGCAATAGGTGTAGATAGCATATGACCGGAAATACATACTTCATGTTGAAAGTCGAGATATCGATATCAGTTGACATGCCAGCAACAACTCTTGTGTGCAGTCAAGGACTTCTTGTCTTGCAAAGGCCTCGTCCAGCGACATTGCATCACCAGCCCGGTTCCATATCCAACCGGTGGATTGCTATACGCAAATCGCCTACAGCCCGTTGGATTACAAATCCAATGGGATCCGGTTGAATACAGCGACTGAATTTCAACGGTCAGTATGATATCTGGAGCAACAAGAAGGCTTACAAGATCGATCCGGGTCAACATGCGCCCAGATCCACATCAAAACCCATCTCTAGAGGGCTTTCATGCACTGAATCCATATCGAAACCCATCTCCAGGGGTTATTCATCCGGTGTGATATTATTCCTTAAGTCCAGCCAATTCATCTACATGATTCATGTTGAAGCCCATTTCCAGCACCCTCATCTGTGTGTCCGGCCGGATCACTGACATCGATATCGAAACCCCCAAATCTAGCACATCTCCAACGTCCGACTCTGGAGGAAACCCCAATTCTAACATCTCACCATTTGACTGTTCATCGTCAGACAGGGTGGGGAATTGCATATCCAACATGTCCGGTTGTGGGTGGTTGTGAGGGTTGGTTATCCAGTCATCATCTGACTCAGAAAAACCCACGTCCAATGACCGGTGGTCATCCCCGGTTTGAAAGTGGACCGTCTTCAATCTATTGCCATCTCTCAGCCGGTCATGAGCTGACATGACATCTAGGTCTTCAAAGGTGATGTCAATTGTCTTTGCTGTGCATGAGATGAACTCACATTCATCCATGCTTGAACAATCCATCATAGGGTTGTTGTAAGTGCGCTCCTCGCCTCTCGGCTGCAAGGTGTCAAATACTGGCATGCCGGATAATGTCAACCAGTCCATTGTGGTAGTATATAAATTCTTACCTTTGTCCTCACTAGGCACATGTAGATTATGCTTGGCAATGGCGGACAATCGCAATCCTTCTTGTTTTCATTTTAATGAAAGGGTTGTATAAATCCGCGGTCTTCATAAGATCACCGGCAGAATAGATGTTCTGCTGCAGCCTGTGACCCTGGATGGTTTTGTCACAGGTTAGCTAGTGACAATTGATTGCTGATGACGTTGTGAACCGCACAATGTGATATTCAGATATAAAAATAGACGCTGACAGTGAACAATGGACTCGGATATATCCGGGTCGGGCCGGGTTGCCGGTTGCCGACATTTTCCCAAGGGTGGTGTTGAACACGTCTCTTCCGGATTACTTGTCCACTAAGTCTCTACTGCAATCATCTCCCTGCCATGTCTTCTCACTCTACTTCTGCGTCTTCCACTGCTGCTGCCAACCAGGCTCTCATAGCTCTTGTAGCCCGGCTCACTGAGATGGTTGAAGACATTATCTGGTTGCCATCGCAAGAGGAAAAAAATGGAGTTGAGCCGGAAGATTGCTTGCGAAGTGGTATGTTTCATTCTCTGTCAGTTGCTTTGATTGATACTATGGTCACACAGAATGACGCGATTCGCGCCTATGGGAAGGAGGCTTCCTATGTCCCCCCTGGCCTGCTGTCACTTGCAGCAGAGATCTTTCGCGCTCAGAGGCGCAACCACACAATTGGTGGAAATACCGGATTGGACCTGTTGTGACAATCATACCAGCACTAGGCGCGTATGAGTGTCATAGGCACAATTTGCCTTACCTTGAGGAAAAGAGTAAAGCGCTAGTCACCAGCGCTATTCAGCTCCCAAGCTATCCGCTTTGGAACCGCTTTTCTCCCATAGCGCGCTGCCCGGCCCGACGCCTAGGTATTCTGTCCTCCCATGTCCTGCCTATGTCCACCTACCTCCGCTGATGCATTATTTTTCATTAAACGTCGCTACTCATCAGTTGCAGGTCTTATTACATGCATCCTCATGTTCCGCTGCGCTGCATGTCTTATTACCTGTCGCTACATTGTGCCTCCATCAGTGTCAGCTACTATTCTCAGCCTACTGCATTCCCGAACTTTTACGCAGTATGATAAAATGACCCGTCACACATACAGTACAGTACTTCCCTTCCCCGGACCTTTGCTGGTATTGGAGTCACTTTAGTCACTATATCCTAGTTTTGGTGCAATCAATTCCACTCTTGCCAATCTCTCTGATTGCGTGTCGCTTGACTTGCTTCGAGTGCGCAGTCGCTAAAGTTCCTTCATAAGTTTGATCTTCGCAACGTTGGGATCGCTGTCGGTAGTCGAGCTATAATCTAGTCGCTATCAGGCATTCCACTTGCACTATCATACCTTATCCCTTGCTTTCCCTTCTTTTGATTTCTTCTCGCTGTCGCTAGTCGGACGTCACATAGCGCTATCGCATAGGACAACTTGCATAGCACTACTTACTTATATGCACGTTTCTCTGTCGGAACTCACTAGTCGCTAGTCGCTGATCGCTACAGCGCTACTCATTGGTTTTTGGTCTTAGGTCGCTATAGGTCATTAGCCCTTCGCATCATCGCTACCCTTGCATATTTGAAGGGAGTTGCTTCAATAGCAGTCCTCTTGGGTCAAATATTACACTCGCGCTCATTTGGATAAGTAGCGCTAGTTTCTAACCAGCCTAGTCGCTATTACTCTTTCACACCGTCTTGGGCACAATCAGGACATGTGCATGAAGCACCCATTGTACAGTAAGACATTGGGTGATGTACCACCTATTGCACCTGCAGCTCCTGGTGAGTGTCTTCCTCCTCATCCCACCGGTACTCACACCTAAGACTGCAATAGCAACTGCACCGGTACCTACACCTGCACCTGCACCCACACCTGCACCACCACCTGCTCCTGCTCGTGCCCCGGCACCTGTGCCACATGTCAGCATTCGCATGCCCAGACATGCGGCATCCGGTGAGCCTGCACCGGCAGGGCTGTTGAAAACACGGAAACATCGCCTCAGTACCAGCCCTCCTTTGCCTCGTGCCAACCGGTCCCAGAAGCCTGTCATCAAGTTGAAGGAGATCTTGTCTGACACTGACACTGACACTGAGAAGGTGAAGGGGAAGGGGAAGGGGAAGGCCAAGGCCAAGGCACCGGAAGTTGATGGCGATGAGGATGACGACTTCATTGATGTCGATGATCTTCCAGACGTCGAGGTAAGTGTTTTTTCTTTGTAGATTCGACATTACTAACGCTGAAAACAGCCCCGGAAATCAATGCGCAAGGCTGTCATCCCTGCAAAAAAGCCGGGCACACTGAAGGCAAGTCGGTTGGTTGTGAGTGAGGGCAATGAAGAAGTAGATGAATTGGAGGAGGATGAAGAGGCACAAGGCAGATCAAAGGCAAGTTTTTATTGTTCTTTATATTTGCCGGTCCATCGCTGATCCTGGTGCAGGCCACTGTACGACCAGGGAAGTGACAAAAACTGGTAGGATTTGCATGTAACTGCGAAGGTCGAATCCAGACTGACATTATTCCATAGTCCATCCAGTCCAAGGGCAAGGGCACCGGCAGGAAAGCCAAGGTCCAAGAACAGGTGAGTCTTCCGGTCACTGCTATGTTTTTTACCATGCTGATTCCTCATAGCCCCCCACTGACGGTTCTCTGCCGCCTTGTGACAGGTGCCGGGCGAAGAAGGTGGAGTGTTGCCCCCGATTGACGAAGAAAGGCGATGTCGCCTCGACTTGCTCGTTGTGGAGCGCCACCATTGCCCCCACCACCAACACTGCACCCCCTGTGGCCGCAGTCACCACTCACTCTAAGACGACCCGGTCCAAAGCCACCGGAAAAAAGATGGGGCAGAAATCTAATGCGAAAGGCAAGTCTTTTGCTTCCGGTTGCTTTCTATTCTAATGCATGCTTGTAGACAAGACAATCCGGCAACCTAGTCCTATCCAAGAGGAAGATGAGAGCGTCCAGATGCTCGATGGCACTGTGGATGTGACGGGTGCCCAACAACAATCGGCCCCTTTGGCATCTGCAAACGATTTCCCTCCTGATCACTGGATCGAGCCTGACAATGACGAGTTGCCACCTCCACCTCCATCACCGGCCATGGCCTCAGAGGACGACATCTGGTTCTCACCATTACCTGTCGTTTACAGCCCGCCCTCCCCTACCACGCCTTCCAGACCCAGTCAGTCCACCCAGCACCCCCTTTCTCATGACCAGATGGAGGCCATGTTGGCCCAAATTCATCTTGAGATGGAGGAACTTCATACATGCGATCAATTGGAAATTGACTTCCGGCAACTTCGCCTGGAGTGTCGAATGGACCTCACAGAGGCATCTGACAGTGCCATGTCGGTGCAGATTGATCACATTGAGCAGGATATGCATGCGCAGCGTGCACTCCTCTCTGAGTGCACCGCTGAAGTAAGAGGCATTGTCAGGTACCTCAGGGAGCAGAGATGCGGTCAAGCGAACAGCATCAAGTCCACCAGCATTCAATCCACCCCCCCATCACAGCTCCCGGCCCATCCATCAGTGCGTTTGCCCGCACTGTGACCAACAATGTCTTCACTCCGGATGTATCTTGGATGGGCGCCCAGACCAGGTGGTGATACGTTTGGTGACACTGCAGATGGCTCACCGGTCGCAAGGCACAACTGGGTGTCATCCACCCCCACCAACATCCCGCCATTGACAATGAGGGAATCCGGCTCGTCTGTTCCTCCGGTTGGGTCACCACCTGTGCAATCTCCTGATCTCCCAGTCGCCAGGCCATCAAGTGTGCCAGCTGATGTGCAGTCCATCTCAGCTCCTTTGCCACGCCCGCGATATGGACCTCTGTCGCACCAAGGTCGATCAGTGAGTGCTAGATATCCATGCAAGCCTTCCAGGATATTGGACACAGTAAGACTAGCACATCATTCATGTTTTTGTATGTACTAGTCGTCTACATTGTGTTGTCAACCTTGCATGCTTTCAATCAATATGATTTGACTTGCATAATATGCATTCAGTAGTAAGAATGTTGCGGGACTGGATGGCGCTCTGCCGGCTCATCTGTATAATCCATTTCACCTTCACCTCTATCACACAGCGCACCACCGGCTTAGCCATTTCATTCACTACCGGCCCATCTGTATCATACATTTCATCACCATCCGGCCCATTTAACACTACTGGCTCATCTGTATCATCCATTTCACCCCCATCCGGCTCGTCCGTTTAACACTACCGGCTCATCTGTATCATACATTTCATGTACTACCATCTCATCTGTATCATCCATTTCATCCCCATCAGGCTCATCCATTTCATTCACTACCGGCTCATCTGTATCATCCATTTCGTGTACTACCGTCTCATCTGTATCATCCATTTCATCCCCATCCGGCTCATCTATTTCATGTACTACCGGCTCATCTGTATCATCCATTTCATGCCCCTCCGGCTCTTCCGGCCCATTCATTTAACACTTCTGGTTCATCCATACCATCCATTTCACCTTCACCTTCCATACCGGAAGAAATTTCCATCATCTACCGGATGGGATATCATCAAGCTTTACCCCCCGGCCCACTCATCTTCCATTGAGCTTACCTCCCGGCCCATTCATCTTCCATTGTGCCTCACATACCGGCCCACTCGTCCCCATTCACACCTATATCCCTGGCCTGCTGGACTCTAGTGCACCCCATACCCCCGGCCCACCCGTCTCCATTGTACCCTGTACCCTTGGCCCACTCGTCTCCATCGCACACTGAATTCATTTATATTCATAGATATCCTATATAGTACATTCCTATACTACCGTCTACAAGATATACCACCGGCCCATCCGTTTGGAACAGGTACACACCACCCTCCGGCCCACTCGTCTATCATGGTACACTTATGGCCATGGGCCCACATGGGCTGGCCCGCCTCTATTGGTACATTGTCACCTTTAGCTGTCCGTCTAATACGGGTAAATTCACTGAAGGGGCTCAATTGGAAACGCGGAAGACAGTGATTGTCGATCGCTTTCCTCATACACAGACCTTTCCAGAGCCATATTCGAAAGTTCACTTTGCACTACTTTCAAATTCAAGTTTGTACTAATCAGAGTCTACATGAATTGGATTTTCGCATGACTCCCCTGCTTGTACTCCACCAGAGCTCCACCTACACTCCGAATCGCTCAAGCGCTCGGTATCCTTGTGCATTCAGCAGAATCTTATTTGTGCGCCTGGGTCGCTTATCTCCGAGTCTCTCCTCCTTCTTTTGCAATTGTACAGCACCTTTTCCCATGTGTCTGTTCTCAGCTCCACGTGATCGTTTCTCCTAACTGGAGTCGGACTCCTGTTCTCAGTTGTGGGTATCCAAAACGCTAAATTCCATTGTTGAGTGCTGGTAATTGAGACCGATGGCTGGCAACCGTTCATTAGGCTGTGCATTGAAGGTTCAAACTGAGGATGAGAGAGAATTAAAAGATGTTTCACAAAATGAAAAAGTCAAACCTGAAGCAAGGCAATAACATTTGCAAGTTTCTGCCCCTCGAATAAAATATCAAGACAAGACCGCAGTCCCTTCAAACACCACTGCCGTTCGAGCCAGGAAAGGAGGTGACACTTCCAGAAAACCCGGAATATATGGTTGAGAGTGTCGTCCCATAGATTTGGAGCATGTGACAGGTGAACAACCCAGTTTTGAGATGCATACTTGAGAGCATCAGAAGATGATTGACTTCGTTCCTGTGCCTTGTTTGTGAAAGCTATAAAGGCGCTCATAGCACGGATAATCTCCCTGTCAGGAACCTCTGGCGATGCAAAGGTGAAATGATCTTGGGGTATCAACGCCAGGAACATCGGAAACATCAAGAAATCCGGTAAGCTTTTCAACTGCTGGACTACCTTGAAGGTTGGCAGTAAAGCAAATTCTGGGACAATGATATAGTTGCTGATTGCTTCCAACGTACTCGGAAATTCTTCTGCAATCGGCCCATACGGACCCCGCAGGAGTGGATTGCCATGCTTGGCATGGGGCGTCCAGAGCCAGTTTCGCCCCGCCCAGGGTCTGAAGCCAGTCTCGCCCACCCGCTGGGGCCTGGAGCCAGTCTAGC
The DNA here is from genome assembly GCF_016647625.1 of Suillus subalutaceus. Taxonomy (NCBI): domain Eukaryota; kingdom Fungi; phylum Basidiomycota; class Agaricomycetes; order Boletales; family Suillaceae; genus Suillus; species Suillus subalutaceus. Next base: position 7,689 of record NW_024540434.1, read on the forward strand.
CCCATCTTGGTCTGCAGCCAATCTAACCCTCCCAGGGTCTGCAGCCACTCTCGCCCTCCCAGGGTCTGCAGCCACTCTCATCCTCTCCAGTTCTGCAGCCACTCTCGTCCTCTCCAATTTTGCAGCCAGTCTCATCCTCCCTCAGTCTGCAGCCACTCTTGCCCTCCCTCGGTCTGCAGCCACTCTCTGTCCTTTCCAGGTCCGCAGCCACTCTCGTCCTGCCTCAGTGTGCAGCCAGTCTGGTCTTCCCTCGGTGTGCTCCCACTCTCGTCCTGCCTCAGTCTGCAGCCAGTCTGGTCCTGTCCAGAGCCAGTCTCGCTCTCCCTTGGTCTGCAGCCAGTTTAGTCCTGCGTCGGTCTGCAGCCACTCTCGTCCTGTGTCGGTCTGCAGCCACTCTCAGTCCTGCATCGGTCTGCAGCCACTCTCGTCCTCCCTTCGGTCTGCAGCCACTCTCGTCCCCCCTGGATCTGCAGCCACTCTCGTCCCCCCTGGATCTGCAGCCACCGTCGTCCTCCCCCGGTCTGCAGCCACTGTCATCCCCCATTGGTCTGCAGCCAGTCTCGTCCTCCCCGGGTCTGCAGCCAGTCTTGCCCATTCGTGGTCTGCACCCAGGCATGCCCGTCCACGGTCCCCAGCCAATATTGTAAATCTGAAGTACGATCTCCCCGAAGCCATAGCATACATATGAGAACTGACAGTGGTTCTGGTGGCCGAATAAGGAAGGATAGCGAAACTTCTAATTGATGGGGGTCCTCAGGTCACATAGCTTGGCTCTGTTTCTCCAGTTCTGAGAGCGCATCCAAGAGAGCCGTGTTTTCCTGTAATCTCCGTCATCAGGTGGAGAGACGAACATGCGAGTAGGGAGTGGGGTGATGCGATATTACATACTTGGGGGAGGCCACAGTTTGAGGGATCAGAAACGTAGTCACGAACAGATGAGTGACAAATACTCACAGGGAGAATGCTGTCTGTAGGGATATCCATGACAGACTGTAGCTGTATCAGAGTTGTCTGCACATCTCTGCCCAAACCAGGACCAAGAAGTAACGAGATTTGCTGAGATGGGAAGAGGGTCTGCGAGCGCGGCAACAATGGACAAGTGCAGGTATGCTCGCGCGGGGTCAGCACATGTGGAGAGGATACGGTCGTATAACTTGTACACCTCCGTTCCTGCTAGCAGTTCACTCGTCAGCTTGAGCATCAGCTGTAACCGATCACGGGGATCCTTGTCTTCATCGTCAATAATAAACTTCACCATTGTAGATGCCTACGAATGAAACGTCTGCCAGCGCAGCTCGCCAGGTGCGTGAGTTTGTCCCTCGTTGGGTGAGGAAAATTGGGATGGCGACTTGCCAGCTTTGCGAAGGAATACTGCAAGAAAACATAGATATCTTTGTCGACATCGGCGCTGTCAAGCGACATGATGGTAGCAACGCCCTCCACAAAAATTTGCACTGGTATTTCACACAACAATGGGCGCACATCTTCGATGTGAAAGGCTTCTGAAATATGGGTTTCCGAGCGACTTGTGAGTAGGATGTGGGTCACAGGAATATCAGGGTCATGAAGAGCCTGCGCAAGGGAAAGGATGAGATCGGTAAGCTCGGGTTTGGATGTGCATTCATCAAGGGCATCGACAACAAACGTCAGAGGCTGACACCCGTGCAATCTGAGTTGAAGTTTCCGGAGGGGTTGGAGAAAGAGAGCCTTCATCTGGTCGCAGAGAGGCGCGTCTGGGTCTAGTAAAGCAGGGTTATTGCGGATCGCTCTGTTCACATCCTGCCAGATGCTTGGAAAATTATTGGCGAGCTGGTAGGCACGCGTTGCAAAGAAATATCTAGCTGTGCAACGTTTCATGTGCTTGCACGAGAAAAAGAATGTTCCCGCTAGCCGCATTTCAACATGCGTCTCCTCTGTCACTTTTAGATCTTTCATCCTCTCAGCTACAGTAAATGCGACGGCAGACTTTCCGACGCCTGCAGGGCCATGTAGCCAGATAAGTTGATTCTTCTTTCGGCTGTCCAGGAATCCGTGGATGTATTTGAGGAGATCCACCCGGGTCCCTTGCAAACATTTTGGATGGGGCTGACAGTTCAGGGGAGTTGTATTGAGCGCCCTTGACAGCAACCTCGGACAACCTCGCCCAAGTATCTTTAAACGATGGAAGAACTGTCAAAAGGTCAGAAAGCAGGAGAGGAACAAGAGTGAGAAAACCAACATTGTTCCTCACTCATTCTCGAAGGTTGTGATATTCGTGACGAAATGGACAAATTGAGAGTACTAGCTGGGTGCAGTTAGAAATCATCTGGGCAATATTCATCTCGAGGAACGAACGACGTATGAAGATTTGAATCAACGTGTGGATTTGTCGGAGTAAAGGTCCCGAAGTGCGATGGAGATGGGATGGGATGGGATGGGATGAATGGATGATTCAATCTATGGAAAGCTTGCTGGACAGTGGTAGGTGAGCACATTCAAGGACGCTAGTGCTGTATGAAATTAACCCCACACTGGAAACTACAGCAAGAAGATCACACATGTACAGCCACTGGGTAACTGGACCGATTGCGGTGTTCAGACATTCCCCACGAGTCATGTGATTTCACTACCTGAAGCTTGATCCCTGCCCAATGCACATCGTCTTTTTACCAGGTGTTAGCGGACTCACATCCCATAGCATGTTCTTCCAAGTCTGCAACTTGCAGTTTCTACTTTGAACAATCCCAAGGTCTCCATCACAGTCCCAAGCACACGCTGTGTAATATTTAGTCTATGCGTTGACCTCGAGAGAAGATTAAATTGCTGTAAGAGCTAATGAACGACAAGTGACAAACGCCAAGCAACAAATGAGTGAAACAGTTTAAACTACGCGAGAAATGATTAAACGAGTGTTTGGGTAAAACCCGCAGGGGTTTTCGACCGAAACAAGCTTTTGGACCTCTGAGAAAAAACGGGCAAGAGCGAGCTGAGAGGGCGGGTGGGGCCAATCAGCTTGGAAAAGGTCGCAAAAGACTTGCATCTGGTCATACCATTAAACTGACAATTAGAACGGTCATCAATCTAACTCTTTCCATGGATCCGAGGTGCGGGACCTATCGCGTGGAGATGAGTTAAAGTACGAATATATGAAGCGGTGGGAGTATTACTTGATCAAGTAACCTCACGACCATATGGGAAGACCATTGCTGTCGCGAGGGACACGATCCCCTATCACGCCGTCCTTTTTGAGTTGACGGGTCCGTTTGCGCAACTGATCTTTGGGCGGAGAGGGTGCAGTGGCTGTCCGCGGGAAAGGAAAGAAAAACCTCTGTATATGTTGCCATATAGAAAGATGTGCCACCACCAGTGGTAATCTGATGATTTTGGGGCGATCCCTCTTATTGTTGCAATTTTTGACCCCAAACTCAACATGGTCACTCCCCCAGCCCACTATTGTGTCCAAAGTACCCCGAAAAACTGGCATTGGTAAAGGTTGTGTGGGGGAATTGAAAACCTGATGATATACTAGGATTTGGTCCCCTGTCCCTAGATGCTGCTGGTGACTGGGTGTAACAAACCTATCAAACCTCCAGGAATCAGGACTGGCCAAGGTGTGTGACGATCCTATCATGAAGGAAGCAGCTATAACAACCACTAAAGGACTGATAGGGGGTGACTGTGAGGGTGACCCAGAGTTGGATGTCCCAGAAACTACAGTGGTATAGGATTCCATGTAAGCTATGGGGGGATGAGGGTGATTGATAATGTCTGGATCGACCTGGACCATTTATACAGGCAGGGGAGGTAATTAATACGTAAATGATTCTGCAGGACTACACTGCCTGTGCTCTGCCCCCAGGGTAGATGAGTGTCAATAAACCTCGCTAACTGGTCTGTTTAATGAGGTAAAGGTGGGTTAATGCAAATTAGGACTTCCAATGCAAACGGCATTGTATGTACCTGATCATACTAGAAGTCAATCTACTGGTTGGTAAGGCATGTGTGGATGCCCTCTGATGTCCAAGCTCCTTGATTACCGACCAAAGTCTGAATATTATTGAGCTGATTCAAGGGTGTGGAGGGCGGGTGATTTGAAACAGGTAGATCAAGCGCAAGTCTATTGAGAGATGACAATGACTGACGCTGATAATATGAGCCGTGGTGGAGAAAAGAAAGAAGGTGTGGGTCTTCCTTACTCGTAATGGGCATAGACTACATTCTAACACGTGCTCATGCCTCGCGCTTAGGAGAATACGATCTATGCGTTGACCTCAAGAGAAGATTAAATTGCTGTAAGAGCTAACGAATGACAAGGACAAACGCCAAGCAACAAATGAGTGAAACATTTAAACTACGCGAGAAATGATTAAACGAGTGTTTGGGTAAAACCCGCAGGGGTTTTCGACCGAAACAAGCTTTTGGACCTCTGAGAAAAAGCGGGCAAGAGCAAGCTGAGATACCCTGAATTCTAAAGGAGCAAAACGACGCATCTAGCTTTAGCTCAGCCCCGAAACTCAAGGAGGTGCGTGACACTTACATAAATCTCTCACGGAAGCGCGTAGCGCATAAAAGGTTCCAGAATCGGATGATCTTGCAGGTAAGGTGCCAATATCACCGCATGCTTCCGGAGGTACACTAGGAATGAGTCGCTGCTCCAGCGTCCCATGGTTTTAACAGTCTCAAAAGGGACTCCCCGTAAGAGATACTCCAAGGTGCCACCAATCTGAATGCCATGTGCCTTCAAGGACTCCCACTCAAACGATTGTTGGCGTCCTGCAGGCACTTCATGAACTGCGTCTTTGTAAGCGGATGCAGCCCGGACCGATGTCTCCAACTGAACAGTGGATCCTCAGCGGTCGGGCGATTGATGGCAAGGTGATTAGCTAGTGCGGCTTGGGGGTCTATCACTCCAGATTGCGCTGCCCAAAAGACATCTTCTCCTGTCGAAACGACTTTGGTGCGGGGAAGATTAAATACGGTTACGCAAAGGCCATGCCTATCTTCTTCGCCATGCATGTCTCCAACTTTGACGTGTGTGTTTGGATTGAAACCCCGCAGAGTTGGTACTGTAAATTCCCCCATGCGCGCAATGGTGAAGAAGGAAGTTGTCAAGCAAGCGTATACTGCTGCATGTAAGGGATTGGTTAGATCAAGTGCTGCGTGTAAGGCGCTGATAAGGTTGACTGTGAACGGAGTTCTCTTTGGGCAAGTCGAAGTCTTGGACGCGAGATGTTTAGCTCCCTCTAGTGCTCCTGATACTTGATCTCGGTTCACAAACCAATCCTGGCCATGCAGCATATGCCATGCGCAGATGGAGTAGAGATAGTTTTCAAGAGTCTTGCCAGAGTACATTCCTGCCGATGATGCTATGAAAGCCAATATCAGAATCGACGACGCGGGGCAGCATTGATGTTCGGGTATGTTGCGCTCGTCACAGAACACGTGGAAGACTAGCAGACCCGATCCATATGTCTCTCGTGTGCTGGGAGCGTGTGAATGTGCTAACACTGTCAAGATGCGGTCCAAATCATTATCAGATATTGCGACTGGTGCCCCCATGTGGTCGAGACAAGATCTCACTACTGCTGGTACCCACACGCAGAGACGCTCCCATGCCAGGCAATGCGGCTGCAACGGTGATGTTCGTGGCGTCAAGTCTGTGCGATAAGGACGAGGCTGCACTGCAGGGAGAGGTGTTATGAGGGGAACAAGGTTTTGGAACCGAGAAGTGTTAGTCCCGCCAGGCATCGTGATACTTGAGGAGCTGATGTCCCCACTCTCCATTCTCTGCCTCGTCAACCATCCTATCATCATCTGTCTCCCGACTGTTGGTGTTTGACGCCCCTGTGGAGAGGTCTGCGTCGACAAGGAACATTGAGAGGTCGCCTGGAAGGACAATGGGGGGAAGGAGTAGCTGCCGCGGTGGGAAAACTCCCCGGGAAGGGCCATCTGCGGGATTGTCGGCACTAGGGATGTAGCAGAGGTGAAATGAAGTGTCCTTGGAGACGGATTCGAGACACTGGTGGATCCTGCGGAAGACAAGGTTGGTGGCCCAGTTTCGGCTCCTGCCATTCTTCCAGCCATTGACCACACCTTGGTTGTCGCAGAAGATGTGGAAGTGCTTGAAGGGTCGTTCTCGACGAGCGTCAAGGATGGCCATCGTGAGAAGCTCGAAACCAACGCACTCGGCCCAACCAATGTCTCATTGGCCATCAAGGGTCTTCCAACCTGGTCGGAGGGTCCATGCACGCCAATACCCATTGATAACAATTGCAATTCCGACGGTTGAACTTGCATCGGAGAAGGCACGAAGGTCGACGAGGGTGTGCGGTTGGGATATGGTCTTTCCGACGAAAGGTTGGGTGAGTCTGGCACTCCACCAATCGAGGTCGTTGCTGAGATGGCGTACTGGGTGGTGCGGCATGAAAGGACGATGACTGCAGATGGTGAGCATGGTCTCCAGTGAGGTGAGGTAAGCTCGCCCCACTCGGATAACCAGGCAGGAGTGCAGAAGTTTGCCGTATAACTTCTGCACCTCCAGGAGGACATGCATCGGACGGGAGCGCCATTCTTCAATCGCCGCCAAGTACTTCCTTGTCTTCGCGAGTGATAGTTTGACTGAGAGTTGAGGGAGTCCCCACAGTAAACCGAGGTACAGTGCTTCATAGGCGAAAGCTGTATCCTTGTTTGGCTCCCATGGGGTGCCCAGTGGTAAGGAGGCTCGATTAATGTCAGCAAAGGCGTAGGTGAATTTTCCGTCAATGAGCACACGCGGTGAGGACTGAGACAGATCCCTAAATTGGAACCGACAGTCTTCTGCGTAGACTTCAAAGGTCTCATCATCAAAGATCTTGCCTTTGTGCCACAAGCGCCCACCTGTCTGTCTTTTCCCTCCTGCGGCCAATGAAGCGTACACTTCCTCTCGTAGTTTGTTGTAACTTGCCAGGAACTCACATAGGATGCGAAAGAAGATGTGATTGTCCACCCATTTTGCCAGTGGTCCGAGACCTTTGGCTCGCAATAGATCAGCTCCCACATCGGCAACATGGCCGTAGGCCCCTGCTGAAGGACTCATCCCAAATGAAATGCATGTGTCCATGCAGAAGCTGCCATCTGGGAGACGAACAACAGCTGCTGGCCATTGGGAGTTGTGCAGTGGGATGGTACGGTAGGCTTCGGCGACATCGCGGGTGGCGGCTTGAGAGCCTGGGGGGAGAGACCGAATGATTGTACATATAGTGTCAAAGGTACCCCAGGTGCATGGGAAATCATCTGAGTTGACGCATGAGTTGATTGAGGGATTAGGATAGGCTGGTGAGGGGACCAACGGGAAGGAATAGTTCTGAATAACACGAAACTTCCCTGGTTTCCCTGGTTTGGGTATAATGGATATGGGGGAGGACTGATAAGGGCCGAGCGCTGAGAGTAATTCAGTGTCTGAGAAGGGGCCGATATAACGCCCGGTGGTGAGCTCTCGAGCGAGGATTTTTTGGAACGCGTCTCTGAATATAACAAGTGATGAACTATTAGGTGGGGACTGTGTACAAGTGATAGCGGGGATTTTGATATGAAAGCCTGACTGTAAACCGTGCAACAAATTGGGATAATCAAGAAGGAGATTGTATGTACGTAGTTTGTCCTCCCAAACCGCCACATTATACGGGGAGACTGGATGAAGACGTCTGTGCTCGAGAGCAGTTCTGGGCCCCATGAGATGTGGCCAGACAACCCGAGCAGATGTGTCGCTCGTCGTGCACCCAGCTGCCACAGCCTCGAGTGCGCTGCCAGTCGACACACAGAGGCTTGTCGGATCCGCGCAGGGTAAGTGATCTGTTCGTACGGGTGGTAACGGTTTGGAACTTGTTGTCCCATAGTCGTTCGGCAATGCACTCGACGAAGCTGTGGCTGTGGCTCCCCAGACAGACTGCGCACACTGCTGAGGAGCGGTTGCTGTGTGTGCTGTCTTGAAAACCCTGCCGTTGCAAGGTCTGTTTGGGGTTGCGCAGGCCATTGGTATACTTCCCTGCTCCAGGAGAGGCAGAGCGTCTCCGAGCTGGTGGGGAAACCGAACGCTTGGACCGCCTCGAACGACAGTTGGAACCTTGTCCACCTCATGAGTTGGAGTTGCTGCTCTGAGGCTGCATACCGCAGACATGCCAGTCGTATGTAGACGAGAGTGTCCATATCAACGCACACGCAAACGCAAACGCAAACACACAAACAAATAAACACAGCCCATGAGCGCAGGTAGATGAAATATAACAATAAATTAGTGGTGTCCTGACTGAAAGGTGCTAAACACATACCAGAACATCCGGTGATACATTTGTTGTGCGTATGAGGGAGGCACGATAGACGCGTTCAAAGGTTCGTAAAAGGGTGGGTTCATCGATGATGGAGAGGTCCCAAGAGCCATTGGACGAAAGAATGGCGCTATGCCAAGCTCGCCACTGTTCTTCTTGGTACAGTAAGATTGCTCGTCTAGCTAGCAAGTCGGGGGAGTTCCAGTAACAATGCAGCATGATAGCACCCCAGAATTGCGCGAGCATCCGGACACGCTGTTTGGTCCAGTCACGCTCCTCAATGGCTCCCATTATGCGTGGAATGGCTTGAGCAAAATCCACCGGGGAAAGATCTCTATCTGCTATAACACCCACTGCTGGTTTCGAGGTGGCTGCACTGACCCATACTGTGGAACCTGTCTTCCCCAATGGAAGGAACCATGCTGTCATCGTCTCGAGTGCGGTAATTGATTAGTGCATCGTCCAGTCCATCGTTGGTCCAGTAGTAGAGCTTGACATACTTCCCACTGTCTATCTTTCGCAGTGCGAATTCTGATACTAAGGCTTCTTTGTCGTTGTTGAAAGGACGAGGACGCATTAAGATTGCAGAATGTTTTGAACGGTTCTTTTTCTTTTCCTCTGCGCGAGCAGTTTTTTCTTCTAGTTGAATATCCATGTGTTCACGTTCGGCTTCTTCCTCGGCTAAACGCTTGCGTTCGGCACTGAGACGCTCGTCTTCTGCTAGTTGTTCTTGCCATTGTAAACATAAGTCTTCGTTGGTCAACACCCAAGTGGTGCGCAAGGTCTCCGCTGCTTGAGCTTCTGTGACGGCAGGTGAGACCATGGCGGTGCGCATAGCCTGATACCTTGCGCCCATAAAGTCCGGACATACTAAGAGGCTTGGGTCCGAGAAGAGTCTGTCCATTGTCTTTTAATAATAGTAAAACAGGTGGTTTGATCTATATTGCTGATTTGAAACAGGTAGATCAAGCGCAAGTCTATTGAGAGACGACAATGACTGACGCTGATAATATGAGCCGTGGTGGAGAAAAGAAAGAAGGCGTGGGTCTTCCTTACTCGTAATGGGCATAGACTACATTCTAACACGTGCTCGTGCCTTGCGCTTAGGAGAATACGAACTATGAAATTCCATCCACGCGCCTTAACAATGGCTGGAGCGAATGTATTAACTTTTAATTATTAACTATTTTCCATACTATAAACATGACTGGACTTTCAAGTTCTAGATAAACGCCCTTTACTCCCCAGGTGCACACAGTTCCCTGATCAGATTCTCCTCGATCCTCTTCTCCAAACATATCTCAAACGGAGCAGGATGTACGGCCACAGTATCCGAGAAAGCAAGCGTGTCAATCTTTGCTGCAGGGTTCTCAGACAAACGGAAAGCCCAGAGAATAAGAGCCGTGTTGATGAACATAGACCGATTTGCGACATGTTGACCGGGACACACTCTGACATTTTCAAGTAAGTCACGAGAACCGGTCGAGAAATGAACGATGCCACTCACCGGCGGCCAAAGCCGAAAGTAAAGAATCGGAGATCATTGCGTACACGACCTGCATCGTCGATCCAACGCTGAGGATTGAACTTTTGCGGTTCTGGGAAGACCTCAGGATCGTTTGCGATAGCCCTGAAAGACGAGCGTCAAAGACAAACGTGGGACAACGAAAATGATTGCCTACTGACCAATGGTTGCCAATAACAGTCGCACCTGCAGGAATGAGGTAGTTATTCCAAATTATGTCCTTATTCGCGCGATGCGCAAAGCCTGTAGTGCAAGGTTGTCACCCATTGCCGTGTCATCACAACTCAAATGGGACGTACCTCCAAGGGCAACAGGTCTCCACCTCAGACTCTCCAGCATGAACGCGGTAACCTGCGGCAGCATTTCCTGATCATCAAATGTCGGCACTAATCAGGAGCTGTTTCAGTCAGTAGATGAACAAAGCAAAGGTATAACCTACGCCGCGTACGCCCCACAACGTCATCAAGCTCCTCTTGTACGCGAGCCTGTGTGTCCGTGTGAATGGTAGCAGCCATCATCATAATTGTGATTGCACATGCAGTCTACAACAGTTGTCAAGTTAAGACGTCATGATGCAGTGTAAGAGCTTACCGTATCAGAACCAGCCGCGAACATTCCTCCTGCAATGTATCCCATTTCCTTGTCTTCGAGCTGATACTGTTTCTGGTGCTCTAAAATGAACCTCCCGAATGATGGCGTCGCGGTCTCCTCACCCTTCACAGCCGTGAGCAACGACATCCGTTAGAACAGCAAAATCACGAACCATCTGTCTTCGCACCGCATCCAACTGCCCGTTGAAGAGAGCAAGTTCTTCTTGGTGCCATGCCTTCAACTGGTTCAGGTAGCCTGGGATGAAACGCAGGATTGGATACGCATCCACAAGGTATGCTCCCGGCTTCATGGCTTGACCAAAACGCTCAAGAGACTTGTTGAGGGCAACGACTTCAGGGTCTGAGTACGAAGTCGGAGTAAGTTTTTCCATAAGTGAAGGACATGACTACGGAAGCTGCATAACTAAAATGCAAGTATTACCACCTCTACCACATGAGCAAGAACTAGTGTTCGTACCGCATGGCATGACCTTGATGGTTCTTTGGATCATTTAAGATATCTAGAATCAGATTCTTCGCATTCCTAGTCTGGATGGGCTCGTAGGTCTCCGCAACCTTGGGTTGTAAGCCTGCATGCAAGACCCTGCTTACATTCAGTCTCACTGATCGCACCCGGTAGAAACAATATGCGTACCTGCGGAGCCGGCGCAATTTCTCACCACTGCCCTCAAGGACGATTCTCATCCCGTCAGATAATGTCTCTTGCACTGCAATAGATCGTGGGCGGTCGGCGAGATTTCCGCCTTCTTTTTCCATGATATCCACCGCAGCCTATGACGAGACCCATTTCATGCCTGGCTAGACGATGATTTGTTTGATGCTTACCTGATAACGTCCTATAATCACGAAAATCCTATGGCCTTGTTTGAGCGAAAACACGGGACCGTATTGCTCTGTCCACCTCGCGAATTGAAATGGCGCACTGTGTGAGGGGTCAGAGATCATACTAATGTCCTTCAACAAAGACTTACTTTGACTTTGGCATCGTATTTCCTAAAAGCCAACGTCCAGGCGGTCCAGGCGGTAATGGCAACCGCCTTGCGGCCTGATAGCGTTGCTTCACGATCCAGATGCTGGCCAAGACGATAAGGGTGCATGCAACAGTGATAAACGCCATTGAAACAGTTGGACTTCAAGTTGCTGATAGTCAAGACACCCCGCGCCTTAAATACAACAGGTGAAGTACCCAGAACATGGCGATTTGTTGCGATGAGCGAGGGGTACGCTGAGATTACAGTGCATGGATTACACCGATTTACAAACACAAGTTCGACACCTGCACGGATCAATCGGACATGTATAAGTCATGTACGGTCTTCCAAGTTCCACGCTCCACTTACCTTTAATAGATCCGCAAGAAAACTGACCCACCTAGTAGTGATTAGTAGTGGACGTGCAAATACCAAGATATTTCGACTCCATGTAGATCTTCGTGTCGTTCCCGATGACCCATTGCACCACGGGACCATAAGCATTATAATGGACCGCGTCAACATGGAAGCGAAAGCGGGTCACTATTCTAAAAATAAAGCGTTGTATGTACTCGGCCTACGTAAGAGAAAATGCATGATATGCGACCGATGTCCGCGTATGTAATTATGTATACTGGTGTGAAGAAACGCCTAACGTGATACATACTATGCGGATATGACCACTTACTTATCATGAATCGCATGGACATTGGACATTCGTCTGGCTGGATGCCTGTGGGATGTCATAATACGGTAATAGAGGCCATCCGAACCGCGAAGCCATTACCATCGTACAACCTTGAGCTTGAGGTTTCTGAACGTCTCTGATATCATATCGATTATGGAGTCAAGTCTCTATAATATTGATGCTCGGAAGAAAACTTTGGGTACCTTTACAAGAGTGAGCTATGCATTCTTGTGTTTCTTTGATCCACAATGCTAAAGCGTGTTCCATGCTGTAGGCGGCCCCCGTGAAGATCAATTTGTACAAGGTGCATATCATAGATGCAAAGTGTGTAGTGAGTGTGATTGGCATATGAATACGCTCATGCATGTCCTGAAGGTCTCGTAATCAAAAACAAGTGATGACGCCTGATTGTAGGAAAACAAATACGGCGAACAACCCACCCAACAATACAAAGGCGGCAGTCCTTCCCTCTCTTTCTATTCTGTCCGTCCTGTCATCGTCCCTCTGCTCGTCATGCGTACTCCCGTAGCCCCTATGTACTTCTCGAGTGCCCCCCGTTTCTCCTAGACTCCATCCATTCTTTCCTTTATCTGTAGTGGTAGGTAAGAACGTTCAAACGTTCAAGGACGCTAGTGCTGTATAAAATTAACCCCGCACTGGAAACTACACGAGATGATCAGATTGCGGTGTTCGAACATTTCCCACGAGTCATGTGATTTCACCAACAAGTTTTAGTTACGGCCAATGCACATCGTCTTTCTACTGGAATTTAGCCTGAAATACTTACCTCGATCAGATTATCTTTCAAATCACACTTTGGCTTAATGCATATCAAGCACGAATGCGATCGTTATACGTCCACCAAGCTCCTCCGCTCGCTCACTCCCATCATCTAATAGAATGACTCTAGTCTCGAATGATCCCAGTTGGTGGCCCACTCATCAATGCGAGTCTTGTTTCCAGCTATTTTGTAGGTTCATGGAGAGTCAGGCGCATGATGACAGTGACTGACCTTCGCTGACGTTTCGCAGTTGCCGCCTCTGTTGGGGTAATGTACGATTGGGGTGTACGGTAATACTAAGCATGAAAAGACCACTGGCATCATTATGGTATTTGTAGGACTTACATTCGGACAAGAGGTAGGTTGACACCATTACAGGGGCAGCCAACTCGCTGAGAATTGTGTTATAGGTTGAACTGATCTGGGTGAGTGGACTCCCACATCAAAAGAATGACGAGGAAATACAACTTGTTCACGGCGATACGCTTAGTTTTGCTGACTTCAAAATATCCTAGGTGCGCTATGTTGGAATAAGATATTCTGTGTACGTTTGCAAGTTTAAGCCACCGATATTGCGCTCATTGCCCATCCCTCACAATCAGGATCAACATGTTGAGTATGTCTCCTCGCATATGCTCTATTTCTTGCTTGTGATGAACCGCATACAGTCAATGTTCCAACAATTTTGACGACGGATGCAGTGAGCGTTCCGCACTGATGCTTTCCATCGCCAAAACAACTGAACTCCAATGTAGTGGCGAGTGAGATTCTCGAACAAGTCACTCGTTGGTAGCGATTGCCACAGCTGTGAGTCTGTTTCAAGCATGTGATTCTCCGAGGCTGATAAGTTTGAAGTTCCAGTAATGTTGCTGGATTTGTCTGGCCTCGTCGTGTACGACGCACTTCATTGGACAAGTGAGGTTGTATATATAATACTGGGCGGTGAGCTATATACCTCCGTGATGTTGGCGTTGGCGTGCGCCAGAAACTTGTCCTGTTCGTGGTCAAGAAGTTTTTGCCGCCACTGTTCCTGCTACTCGGGTAAGTCAGGCAAATTTGCATGTACCTTGTTTTGGGGAGCCGATGTTTTATTCTGCCAGTTTATTTAACGCAGGCGTCGCTGAGCTTGCAATGTGCTGAACGGCTTGAAGTACCACTGGCAGAACTTTTTGTCTAGAAGCAAAAATGTTGAACAGAGTCTGGGGTCTTTTCATTGTGAATGATGTGCCTCAAGGGTGTCCGGACTTTGTTTTCTCAGGTTTTGAAGTTGTTCGAAGGAACTGAGAAAGATCTGAATGATAACAGGGTACCACATATGAACTCTTGGTCGGTGTCTCTCCCCTGACGCTGTACTTTCACCTCACGTCATTCACAATGAAAAGATCCCAGACTCAACATCTTCGCTTCAAGTCAATGCTGCACCCATCAGGGCCATCACCCGGTGATATGTGACCTGCTACCACTGCGAAATTGTTCAGCTCCTACGGCAAGGTACGAGCATTAGCTCAGTTGCGGCAGAGGCGAAGACCCACTCGGCAAGCTTACATTATCAGTCCATTGATACTTATTTTCGCTCTTAGTTTTCTGCAGACCCATGCGACAGCCAGGTGATTGATAATCACCGAACGGTGCTGGAAGTATTGAGATTGAGGTACGTTCAGTGCAGGGGGAAAAACTACTTGAGTTTAGTTCTGCCGGTTATAACTGGCAAAACTCTAGACGCCCAGCTAGGCCATGTGGACTATCTGTACAACATTCCTAACGATGATATCAATGTTATCCAGTGTCGCCGCAATGTTCAGGCGCTCGAAATTGTCGTTGATCAGTGATGCGAGTAGGCGCCCTCCGGCATGCACTATCTTACTTTAGGGACGTCGATCTTCACGTTCTCTTGAATTCAAACTGTTATCAGAGATCTAAATTACATCTCCGCAAGTCTCGGATACCGTGGGGTTCTGCCGTGGACCAGGCACAACCAATTTTGCCAAACCGGCTAGCAGAACTCCCGAGTTCTGCCAACAACACTAGCCGTACGTTGTACATTTCTCCTATTTTGAAGCCGAAGCTCTTAGGAATGATAAAAGGTCACCTACAAGGCTACAACTCTATTGCACATCCTCTTATTGGGCTTGCGGACTCTGAGAACCTACCTTCAATGAGATGGCTACGCCCACAGTTTCAACCTTCGTTGGCTACGTGATCCTGCAGCCCATCATCGTGGGGATGAGCACTGCTGTGCTTTCTTCCTTCCTGTCCTACGAAATCGCTGGACAGATTGACTGGAGGCCGGTAGGCCCTCTGTTTGTTGATTCCGGGCCTTACAGTTTTTCTGATTACCTAGTCTAAAAGATCACTGTATGCTTGACATGCGACATTCTTACTGTCAGTGTTGACCACTTGAAGGATCAAGAAGTTGTCATTGGTGCCCTGGGTGCGCCTGCCATGAAGCGCTTTACCCCCCTGTTCCGCCTTGCCCGTGTTTTTCTGGCGTTAAATGCGTCGCTCCTTGTGATGGCTTTATGTCAAAGTCCATCAGAAGTGACATTCATCACCGCAGTCTTCACTGCCCCCGCTTTCCTGTGGGTGACGCCGCTTGATCTTCAGTGGATCGACAGGGTATTGAAGAGATTCATACTGGCAAATTATGATCGAGAAGTGGGATATAATTCACCCAGATCTAAAGAACCATTGATCATCAAACGAATTCCTGGCGTAAAGGCTATATTGGATGGTATCATTCGGAGGTATGTGCTGTCGCATCCTGACGATTTATCGTTTTTGACTTGAAGATAGCTGTATGCCATTCCTCGTCGTCCACTCAGCACTGCAGTTATCATGGCAATCAGCCCATAAAGTGCCTCCATGGACGGTCACTGAGACTATGATTTGGTCGATAGTCAATCGCATTTGTCACTGTGTAAGACGATTTCTTCCTATGAATGAACTCCCAACTCAAGGTCTTCCAAAGATTATGGCCGATGTGCGGGACTATCACGAGGATAAGAAGACTGGAGTCCCGACCATACCCATCCTTCTGGAGTCTCCCCTTAAGACCCGAATAGTCTTGACTGTCGTTCAAGCAGTCGTTATGATGGCCTTCCTCCACAATCCATTCATTGTAGGGAGTTCCTGTTTCGCAATTGCTCTTGTTTGGATTCTAGGGAAAGATTCTCCGAAAGCTTACTTCCGTTTCAGTCTTCACTCACAGTCGATATTCATTATCATGTACGCTGTTATGTTCGCTTTGCTCTAGAACTGTAAGGCTCTCATCGTCTAATATTGGTTACCATCACCAATATCCTTACTCTACAGTATTAAAGCGTTGATCTACTGATAGAGTAGTTGACCCTTTCCCCCTGAATGCATGCTCAGTTCGGCCAGTTTACCCTGTTCGATTCCCAAGTGTTACCTAAGTCAACTGAAGATAAGATGACAATGCTGCTTCACCAATCAGGGGTGGGCGCCTGGCCAGTTTAAATTACTACACATATTGGGTTTTCCCATGTAAGAACCTACGAGGCTCTCGCTGCGAATTCGAATGGGCGTGGAGACCGCTAGTGGTCTGTAGGTGCGCTGTAGAGTTAGGTTAGCGTTAACGAAGGTTATGCGATGAGGACCGTGACGAGTCTGAGATGATAAACGATAGATATAGCGATGCTGTTTAGATGACGAGTGCGAGAATGAGACTTGGATACTGGTTATGATTGCCTGCAGTAGGGAATGTACATGGGCTACTTTTTATACCGGGAAGAGCTAAGGGTCGGGTATGGCCATGCCGAATCAATTATGTGACAACGGACGCTGAAGGCAGTGGCGTCGCGCCTGACAGGGTAGAGTAGAATGGAAGGAAAGAGGCTACGAAAGGATTGTGTGAGTGGCGTTATAAACGGGTATGGTATTGACAGAATGACGAGAGTTGCATAGTGGGATTTGACAGATTCGGGACGGCCATGTTGCGAGTAGGGCAAGGGTGACGAGAACGGGTCTTTTGAAGGGTCGAGTGAGTCGGTAGCGACGAGGGTTTAGCAATAAAACGGGGACATATATTATGCTGACTGGGTTTGGCGCTGAGCTGAGTGGTAGTTGCGGTAAGCGTTGAAACAGCACTTTCCGGCGTTAAACGGTTTGTAGTCATTACACCCAAACATAGGGTAAGGCTATTTCTCAGACATAATTGAGAACGCATATCAATCAGTACCATGACGAAACTCCGAAATCCAAACAGCATTCTCAACCCCCCTGCAATACACCGACGCCAAGATGCCAATGTCATGGAGCATTTCCCATACTACACACCGCCACCAGTCGACACGGGTGCGTGCTCCTGGAAAGCGATTGTAAGTCATGCCAATTGCTTCGTCAGAGTCAGCAACGAGCTTGGTGCCGTGTTCTCGAACGCTAAGGACGAGGCGGGGTCCCAGCAAAAACATCTGCAAGAGCGCGGAAATTAGCGAAACACCGTAATAAAGCTCATCTGCCTCGGAACTTCCGTTCTGCATAATCGAGGAGCAGTCAGATACATGTGAGTCAGTCATGGATGAGCGTACCGGCAGGTTTGGAGAGAGGAGGCTAATGCGGAAGGAAGCAACGGCAGCAAAGCTAGAACGCGTGGAACTTCAGCGTTAACAAGATATGTACTCCGAGAAATTACGAGCTCACCTTGCAAAGTAAAATACATGAGTTTTTATTAATACCGTGAAACAGTCCTCAATAATCGATCCTGTTGATAGCCGTTCACGGAAATGCTTCATAGCGATCCGGACTGCAAGATACAATGTGAGGGCCTCCCATACAGTGCCGAGTATCCAAGTGGTGGCTGATAGAAGTATGCTGTTTCCTCCATAATCGCACTGATAGGTACCGGAGAGGACGAGTTCCTCTGTTATTTGTCTTGTGAGCCTGACTCTCTGAAGTCCTTCATGCATTACCAAAGCTTACCTCCTGTAAGATGCGAGCTTTGTATTACCGTGATTACTCCGCTGGTAATCGACACGGCAAGGAAGAATACAACAAGAAAGATGAGCATCTTTCTCGATCGCTGATACATGGCATGCAACCGAGTGATCATGATCACTTGCATAATATTTCAGCCAAGCTAATGACACTAGTGATGCACTGAAGCTAAGTAGCTCACCGCCTAGGATGATATTTGCGATGGTAAACATCCACCATTGTTCGAGATCAAAAACAGTGCCTAAAAACACAATCAGTAATGAGCATTATAGGGGACTAAGTCCAATCTCACAGCTGTTCAGATGTTACATTTAATCAACAATGTCGAGAATATCGCTCACCCCTACATGGGTGAATAGTGAGTTGGACGGCAATGGCACGCATTGCTCGGATTACTCACAGCATCTGTCACGGAGAGTGTCGGGAATACTTGCTACATGCCACAGTTTGGTACACGTGAGAAGGACAAAGAGTGGGAGAGACGCACCCAGCACATTGATGCTGGTTACGAGAGGTGGAATATCAGCACAGTACCAACGTGTTGGCCATGTAAACATACACAGAGTATAATATTCCACCGTAGCGCAGCTAGAATATCTTAAGGTAAATGCACTTGTCAATCGTAACTTGGTGAGGTACGTACACCGAGATATAAGACACTCATGAGGGACCAGCGTCGCTTCTATCTCGAATTCATATCGTAAATCATCCGGTTGTCCTTCTAACATAGTACTATGCTCACCCAGACCAGTTCAAACTATAAAACCATTAATAGTGGGACGGCTGCTCTAGCAATGACATCACCTACCTCTTGTTCGAATGTGAGTGCTTGGGAATAGTATAGAAACATCAGGAACTTCCTCAGTAACCAGTAACCCGGCCGTGTCTTGCTCACCCCAGTCGTATATCACCACAACAGTGGACGCAACTGCGGAACCAATTACTAGAAGTCAATGATAAACCAACATCAACCGGCTTGCTTCCCGAACCTGTATAATAGCTTTCAACGCGATAAAATTGGATAGTCGGCCACCAGTTAGGATCATTTGATACTAGGGTCATATTGAAGGAGGGTGGGTTCAGTGAGTGGCGAACTTGAACACCTGAGTAGTGAGCACTCACGAGTACTAATAGTAATCATGAAACACGATGATGTCCCATGTAGCTATGGATCGCGAAGCTTAATTCGACTTGATGATTGAATTTCGGCTAGTCTTAGCTGTGGGCGTGATATAAACACCACGTTTCAATTTTGAAAACCATTCACGGCTTCGTCAGCGATTCTAGTAACTCTCGCAATGCCGTTCTCGAGAGCTTCTCGCATTTGCGGCCGGCCCATCAGGAAAATGCTGAAAAATCGTTGTCGGAGAGCGATAACAAGCGCCAGTGTGATATAATAAATTGTATGATAACGAGACCACAAGCAGGGTAAGAAGATTGAGGACGCGCGGGTTGTGAGAAGGATATATATGCCATGGTAGTGGCGGTGTCACGGTCAAGGACCCGGGATGGTCGATGAGTTGTCACTGGTTGTGGAGATGATATTCTGGAGCTGGAAACTTGTGAGGTTGAGATGGGGATTGTGGATTGTGAAAAGATATGGTCACTCACAGCGGATCACCATGCATTGATATCTCTGCCGATGTACAGCACACTGCTGACGAGCAGCGAAAGTGATTCTAGTAACAGCGTGGGTATCATCATGAACTTGGATATGTCGCATGTCATGTGACTGCCAGTTTGCTGCCAGGGGCAAACTCGGCTGGTCCGTTCAATCTAGTGGGCGCAAGTACTTCGATTCTTAGCAGACTCGAAGAAGCTTGCAGTAATTGTCAATTCGTCGTTGAAGGGCTCTGAGAACAGAGTAAGTTATTAGAGGCCCTCGGAGGCTCCAGCTAATGTACCCCCGCATTTTTGAAGGTCAAATATCACAAAAATACGAACTATAGATATTTTGAGGATTGTTACTGAAGCGTTATTGAGGCCTGAGGGACTCCGTACATGTAGCACCCTATTAATTAAGCATTGTGCTTACGAAGGTCGTGAGTAAGCTTGGATGAAGAATATTTTCCCGCATACTTTTTTCGACTTTGGTAACGTCTGAAGCAGCTCGAGCAGACTGTCTAAGCGAAACCATTGTCATGGGAATGCTGGTCAACAACTGTGTCGTTTTCTAGAGATACCATGCAGTGGTAAGCAAATAGAGACTCGGACGTGCTGCGCATTGCGTGGTAATTTGATTCTGCATCGACCAAGGACGCATCATGAATCATGATACCGTGACTATGCATGCAGTAGTAAGCAAATAGAGGCTCAGAGGTGCACGCATTGCATGGTCATCTGGATCTACATCAACTTCGGGCGCATCATCGCACATCGAAAGCAGGTCAAAACTCCGGAAATGTATTTTTCAATTCCTTTCGTGTCAATGAATCATCAATCCAAACGTGCGTGAGCAGGAAAAGAACTTGATCATCAAGGATTATTCAGTAAATACAAGAATACAAGGATACTACGCAGACTAGGAGGTGCAAGTCAGGAAAACAGGTAACGTAGATATCAAGCCCGATGAGGTCATTCAGTCTTCTAAAGCAGGGTCGAAAAGTCATTTCAGCTGTGGAACATCGCGTTTCCTGACGATGACGCGGGTCATGATGAGGTCAGTGGTGAGCATCGGGTGGTGGATGGCATTGTGGCGGTGTTGTGAGTGTCATGAAATGTTCTAATGGTGTCGTAGCGTCAAGAATGTCGTGGACCGTGGGTGTTAGCATTGGCTGTCGTGAGTGCTGTGAAATGGTGTCTTGTTTGAGAGCGTCGTGGCGTCGTTCGTGTGCTGTCTTGAGTGTCGTGACTAGTCTTGCTTAGTGGTGTCGTGACGTTTGAATTGTGATGCGTGTCATTAAATGGTCGTGATGGTGTCGTAGTCTTACTATCATCGGCTTGTGGCCCGTGTTAAGCAAGTCACTTCATTTCAGTGTCGTAACATTGTTCGTGTACTGTCTCGACCGTCGTGAGTGGTCCTGCTTGATAGTGTCGTGGCATCAGTAGCGTGATGCGTGTCTTGGTGGTGTCGTATTCTTCTCGTCAGTCTGCGGCCCGTGACCTTGGTGGCCTCTCGCGGGGTCGTTGTTAGTAGGCGGTGGTTGTCAGTGTTGAAGCTGCAGTGGGCAGGCGTTAGTTGCTGGGGATGTCAGAAGTGCATCGCCATGGTAGTGAAGGTGGAAAGGTGGTAGTGGCTGGAATCACGGCTGCGATTGCATTTGTTCGATGGCGAAGTGACGCAAGGCGGGCCTTGATTCGCGAACCAGGCTCTAAAGTTGACAACGCATCGAATGTAAGAGGGAGCGGCGATCCTGGCGACGTCCGGTGGTCACCAGCCAGCATTGAGGTGAGCCCCACATCTGCCATGGCAGTAACCCAAGCGTCTATGATGTGTGCTTTGTCGATACGAATCTGTTCGCAGACTTGCGTAAGGTGGCCAACTGGTGGTACTGAAATCAATGGGGAATTTGACCATAAAGAGAAATGACTGACCGATTCTGTTGGCGTGTCGCCGAAGGCGAGAACACACGATGCTGTGGCAAGCAGCGTTCATTCGCAAAGATCTAGGTTTGCGCTAATGAAATATGATGAGTAGCATTCTGAGTCTAGCATTGAAAACGTCCTTACCTTCTGCCGCTTGAGTTTACATGGGCGCAACTTCTTAGGCTGATATGGAAGTGCCGTAGGAGGGAGAGGGGTGAGTCGATTGGCGGCGTATTTAGTAACGAGTATCAGGGGCTTTAGCCAGGAGGCAGCAGCCTTGGTCTTGTGAGCTAACACATCAGTGGGATGGGCGGGTCCAGAAGGGCTAGTGTCAGTATTTATAGAAAACGACGTTAGAAGGCTATCGAGTAGAGCAAGTGGTCAAAGGTTCAACGGATGAGAAGGAGCATTGCGGATAGGGAAAGCATTTTCGATAATGAGAGCATTGTTGGTGGTAAGAGCTGGCATGCGTGGGGACAGGGTGTCGATGGGGTATTCGACGTCTTTGGTGTCCATTGGCAATGCTTCGTCAGTGCCAGTGAAGATGCCCTTCGAGTGTATGAAATCGTCGTTGGGGACTGCGGACGGACTGCTGTGGAGGGAGTTGACGGTCTGTGTCGTCTGAAGTAAGGTGTCAGTGAGGTGTACGGATCTGGGGATGGAATGGTTAGTAATAGGCGTAGGCATTGTCCGACATTTGTCGACTAGCAGGACGAGTGGCCGAATATACGGCGTACAAAAGGGGCTAATGATGTCAATAGTTGTGCTCGGGGCTGGGACGTCGACATGGACGTCATTCGGAGTAGTGTGTGCTAGTGCGTGCACCCCAGGGTGTGGCATAGCATAGGTGTCCTGTAGTGATCTAAATGTTAGGCAATGGGAAGTTTAGGTATGATACTTCATACCTTGTCAGAGAAGACGACCTTCAAATCATCGTCGCTGGCTACCAGAGTAGTGTCAGATGCAACTGAGAGTCGTTTACAAATGGCGAGATTCGGCAAATCGAGGGTAGTAGTGATGTCGTAGGGCGTTGATTCTAGTACAGGTGACGATAAATAATGTTGAAATGGTAGCAGGACATCCTTCGAGCAGTTGTCATTGCAGGCTACAAGGGTAGCATCCGATGTGATAGAGAGGCGCTTACAATTGGCGAAGTATGGCAAATCGAGAGTACTAGTAGTGATGTCGCAGGGCGTTGTTGATCTGAATACAGGTGACGATGACAATGAAGATGGAGATGACTGAAATGATAGAAAAAACTTCTGGGCTGGAACTGGCCATACAAAATTCGCGGGCGGATGACGATCCGGAGAGCCCTGATGTAGCTTGCACATTGGGCACACCATTCCGAGCAGGCTGGGTGCTGCCGGGACGGCATTGGGGGTGTGCCCACCAGTGGAGGGCTCACCGGTATCGTTGCTCAGATATATTGATGCGGCTTCATCGGCGGCTAGGATCAAGATGATTGTCGACTTGAACGCCGACACGACAAGGCCGGCGGAAACCTTCCTTGGTCCAGATCGGATTGGACGAAGAACTGTTTCCTCGAAGAATAACACCGAGATAAAGCCCGTAATAGCTAGGCGCGAAGCAACGTAGACGGTGGTAGAAATCATAATATTGGCAGAATATCGTTTGAACGTACGGTGTGCTGGCAAGATATTCGACGGGCTGATTCCAAGATATCCCGCGTTATTTATACCGGTCACGATATTTGTGCGTGCTTGCCCACTGAATAAACAAACCCAATCGCGACGCGTCAGTCACGTGTTGGAAAATCAATGCACATTGCGTACGACTTTGGAAAGTTAGAAACGCGGATTAATCGTCGATGGCTTTCCTCATACATGTACACAGGCTATTAGCTTGTTGTGTCCAACCCAGAATTTTGCCTCACCCTCGGAGTCATCGGCTCAGACTTTCTCGGAATGACCGCCACCTTCTAGTTGCGGCATGACACTTGTGCGACGCGAGCCTCCAAGTCGGTCCACCACGCCCTACTCCATCGAAGATTTTCATTGTCAAGCGTCGCAAGGTAGACAGGTATGATGATGTAGCGTCGTTCTCGAGCGCTAACACATCTTGTTCGTTTCCAGCACGTGAAGAATTAGTCCTAATTGGTTTCCAATATGGATCTGGCCGATTCGTCTTGAACGACGCGATACAACAACTATCGCAACTTGAGCTCGGTGCCTTTTTCGCAATTGGATCCTTGTTCTTGTTCTCGGTACGTATTTATTAATGTCACTTGCAACAGAATGTTTGAATACCTTCCAAAAGACGAGGATTCTTCGGCCTAGATTGGACAATACACACGTCGTCTCGGGTGCACAGAACCTCCAAAAGACCCAACGTCCATTTTAACGCATCCGCTGATGTTATGCTTGCATTCGAGAAGCTCGTCAAAGCTGACTATAACGGACACATCAATTCGTGACTGCTCATTCCAGTATCACGAGGTATGATGTCGATGACTCGATCTTGTGACAGCATCTGGGAAACTCATTCGAGGTTATTGGAAGCGGGTTGCATGTAAACCTGCATCCGTTCCAGTCCGATTCGTGGCACCTTGCCATTGATGGCCCAGACTTTACCGACGCTATGGATCCGCTAGTGTAGAGCGTGGAGGGCCTTACTCATGCGCAGTGCGAGCGCACCACTGTCACGACTCACGCGCACGACGGCCCTTCTCTATTTACCATCTACAAATTATGATACAAATACAGCACAAGTGCGCGACCGGTATATTCATCCCATCGGGCTTTTCAGCTACCGATACTTTCTTGCAACTGATGGGCGTAGCATGCGACGGTGGACGATCGAATATAGTAGCCCCGGACGTAGCCTTGCTTCTATAAAAAATCTTACATTCTCATTAATCTGACCAAGGGGCCGGTCAGAGCCATGAAAAGTAACACCTCTAAAGGAGACTTGTTGTAACCACAAAGAATGTAATGCGTAACGTTTACATCAGACCAAATTATATTATATCCTCACCATCTCACCATCTCACCATGCGGTTTATGTAGGTGTTGCGAACGTAGTTCTGTCTCAAGGTACACCAAGGCACACCTTTGTACCACACATGTCCTTTTTCATGGACTCATCACCTTGTATCACCCCGCAAAATATCCCTATCCCCTGTTGAGAATTTGGAATTGACACCCCTCACTCGGTCCGACACCCTCATTGGCAAACTGTAGTGCGCACTGCGGCTGCGGACCCTAGGTGGTCTTGCCAAGTACACGGACATGGTGCATTTCCGGCACTCGCATCTGATCATCGGAAGTTGACAGGGATTACATCGCTGTATGGGATTGTTAACAGGTCTTAGCTGTTCCCTGTACTGCCGCAATCTTCCAAGGAAGCACACGGGAAACTCGGAGTCCAGGTGTATAATATAATCATGTCATGATGATATCGTTAAGGACGGCGATCTGTACAGCCCGTGTACAGCATGATCCAATGCATATTCTTGATACCCTCGATATCCAGCGCAATATCTGTTACGATGGTACAGAGCGTTCATCAGATTCGAAGCATAATTGGATGTGTACGGAATATATATGCATTCGCACTGATCCCAGACCGCAAAGTGATGTGATCATCGATGTCGATGATGGTTCAAATTTTGAAACGTTCTAAGATAAATTCCATTTATACCCAGATCTGTGCACATCTAGATATCTGGAGCAACATCCGAGTCCTGCGAGATAATGTAATGATCAGGCGGCCGGACTCTCCGAAATAGTGCAGAGTATCTATCTGCGTGACCAATTCTCTTGTAAAGCATCCTGATCATGAGAGTAGTGAATTAAAGCCACTGTCTGTAGAAAGTACCGTGAACCACTGTTGTCCATATCTTCATTTACGTAATAGTCCTTTCAGTAGCCTTCAGATGTTGGTGGATAAGCCCTTCGCCCGCCGCCATATCCTCCTTGTCCGTAACCACCCTGGGCACCATACGCTTGCTTGCCGCCGTAATATTGCGTACCACTAACACCTCCCACAAGGCTCGCGGCGCCAGCGTGGTAGCTTGATGTATCCTCCTCATAGTCTGCACTGGGAGCTGTAACTGAAGGCGTGAGAAGTGGGTCCTTAACTTCCCAAACTGCAGCTTTAGATCCAACAGAGAACTCGAGATCTTCACGCTGTGTCAAATATTATATATAGATGGATGGAACGGCATAAACGGGGAACAAACGCACCGTGATACTGTCCCAGTATTTATAGACCATCATAACACTCAACAAGACACACAGAGTGAAGAAGAACAGGCCATCCAAGTAATGCGTGATGGCATTACATATGGTGATGCTGAAAGCGAACAGAAGAACTTGAGCGATCCCGTAGAACGCGATCCCAAAGATAATGTCGCCGAGGGGCCAGCGGTCGTCAAGAGTCCGGAATACAAGAACGAGTTGTAATATGGTATATGTGGCGACGCATAGGATGGGCCAGATAAGGTAAATGACGAAGAGCGCGGTAGTTTTTGTCGGGGAGAATGAAACAAACGATTTGAAGGTGGCGATAGAGATGAAGAATGTCCCTCCGAAGACGGCGAAACAGCATATCCGAAGGAGCCAAAGAGAAAGAGGTGTCCCGTCTTCAGCGAATTGGAATCCAACGAAGCCGTTGATAAGCAGACAGCAGTAGGCAGTTGCTACTAGACCTGTATAAACTGCAGCAAACCACTACGTACATTTGGTATAAGATCATCGCATGATTTTGCATAATAACTCACGGGATAGCTGACGTTTGCAGTCGGTATGATTCCCGAGTCTAGGAACATTGCGAGAAGTTCGATGATCATGTACAGCCAAAAGAACATCACGATCTCTTTTCGCCCCACTGCGGTATACTTTGAGCGAATATGATAGATCATAATTGCAGTCATGATTATTGCAACGATGTGGACAAAACATGTAGCTAAACAGATGAAAGTCAGCCTCGATCGGTGAGTACACTACATCCATGGTCTCGGAATACATACAAGGCTGGAAGATAACGGTCTGCCCGATTTGAACGTTGCGTGAGTAGCATGTAGGCTCTATGCCTTGTCCAGAGGTGCCTAACAATGGACAAATGACGAGAGCAGCAGTGCTACACACTCCATCGAAGGAGCCAAACGTGATGGTCATGGCTCGGCCTAGATAAGAGTAATTATAAGGGTGTTTTGTGAGCTTTTGATAGGTGAATGTCCGGTGATGTTTGGAGTATGCCCTGGCCTGTTACGTCCAACACGATTTGTGAAGAGATTGAACAAAAGCGAGCGAAACGTGATTAGTTCGAACGATTCAAACAGGGTATCTGGCGAGTCTTCAGCTAACTGGCCTGGAAGTAAACCGCCTGGCGGGTAATTGTGTGAAAAGACAGAAAGCGGGCTCGTCGCCCTATGTGAATGCGGTATGTTCAAGCCGAGATGGCAGACGACTGCAAGGTTGAATTGCGATCCCACGCCACCCTCCAGGCGAGTCCAGCATGCTTGCTTCTCCCTAAACCCACTGCAGTAACTTAGAATCGACGACTTGTCCTCTCGTGGTCTTTCTAGGACACCATGATGTTCTCGTCGATCAAAGGCAGCCGGTACGCTCGTTATGTCCACCTGAAATGAAGACAACGACACGACACGCCATTCCGCTCCTCTATACCACGGCGAAGACATGTTTTGGAACAGTTTCTTCAATAGACTTCTTTTGCCTTGGCGACCTTGCATGAACATTTCAATATAGCTCCTCAAGGACTCTACATTGAGGACAATTGGTTCTGATTACAATTTAACACACTGTTTAGGAGAGGATGCCGCGCTCCATTGCAGGGCAATTCCTGATTAGGTCAGATTAGGTGCGTTCGCCCTGGCCCATACCCCGCCCATGCCGGATTGTTAACGTTGTACGGTTCGGTTGTTGGATGGCCCTTTGCGGACTGAAGCAGAACAGAGCAACCGGTGACTGCAAGATCCGCGTTTTTTTTACGAAACGTGCGCCTGGCCAGACACGGTACCCGTTGATATCTCCCACCATGTCACACGTAAATAACGGATCACCTACATATGCCTATGATTTCGCCGCACTGTGGGCAGAATGTACGTGCATCGCACAGACGCTGCATTACCTTTGTTAAACTGTTCTGACATCCTTAGTCTGAATACCACGTGCCTCGCCATCACGCCCAAGCACGAACACGTGTATGTAATTACTACAACAGCTCATATTACTGGTTACAAGTATCAGTATTGGAACTCGGCTCTTCAAATCCAGATACCTTTCGTATTTCTAGTCTGATCATGACTTCTGCGAACACCGGAACACTAGTGCTGACGACATTGCACACGCTGATCTATGTGGGAATTTCGGGAATACAGTGCGTCACCTTGACTATTCAGTTTGGAGCATAACAGAAGTATCTCCTTTGGGAGTAAGCCGTTAGTATCTGAAGACTGGCTAACTGAGCTTGAGTTGGGCGCCCACTCCCATGGATGGGGGTAACGGCCTTGCTCCATGGTTCTCAAGGTCTTTTCGTGACAGGCGATTTCTTTCGGATCGTCCGTTTCAAATCAATACACACACACCGGCTGAAATTCTTCGCAAGAATTTTTCAGCGCCAACAACGGCCAATAGCCACGTTGGCACAGAACCTTACTGGGTGGCGTTTTACGAACCGTTTAGTGTCCTAACATTCTAGGCCTTTGACTACAGAGTTACAGTACTAGTTCGTCTGCTAAGATACTCCGTGGTTCTATTGTCCAGAAATGAGCCCTGGGCCAAGTCTTATTCGTTACCGCCAGATCAATGGCCACAGCCGAAGATCAAAATTATCGAAAACCCTTTTCCTTGCGTTCATCAAATGTATAATGACGCCGCAGGGTCACGTACTTGCAAGTTTGGGAAGGTTTGTTTATAATCAGATCCGGATGGCTTGGTTCAGCCATTTTGGTGTGCCACAACTTAGTACTATGGATAGCAGCTTCTCGGAAGACTTCCTGCAGCGGAACCCATGTGGAAAGTACTAGCCTGTACTGCGCAGGCTGAAGCCGCGCATCCTTCACAAAGGCCATTTCGACCGATATTTCAAAAAGCGGGTCTACCCTCATTTCGCGGGCGAAATTCGACCAAGATGTCATTTTAGCGACAGTGAAATGCCTCGGTGATTATAGGTACAAGCGCAGGATCCATTTGGTCTGAGCTGCGGAAAGTAGCGGCTAATATTGTTGTCAGCCAAACACGGCCGATGGACTGAACGTGGCATTGTCAAATGTCGATATGGTTTCTGTGATTTGCGTCTCAGCCAACTTGGCTACGGTTTGCTCGCCTCCATGGGCAGGAACACGCGTGACAGTTCATACTGCAGAGTTGTACATGCGGCAGAGAAGACGTCAAACAGGGCCGGACAGGCCGTTGCGTAGCGATGAGGCCATGGCTGTTTGCCAAATGCGTGAAAGTTCATGGGGAGCGCCTATAAGTAGATTGCCGTCTATTCTGGACACTGACTCAGTACAGCAAACCCGCTGAAAGTCCATGATGCGGCGTTGACTTGAAATCTTCATATGTACGCCACTTTCTCCGCTTCAGGCGCATGGAAATCACTGTTGACTTGTGCCAAGTGATCAAGGAATCAGCACGATAGCGCCTTGCGGGGACTTCCTGTCTCCTACTTAATACTTGCAATTCAATGGATGTGGCTGGGCTTACCGGATCAAGTTACGTTCAATTAACCCCTCGCCTGCCGCTGCGGCTGGCTTGATATCGAAGATGAACTTCGAAGTGATATTGGTGTTTGACGACTGCTTACCATCTTTGCTAACCGCCGCCCACTAGCCCTGCCACCTGCCTCAGCCTTCATCAATCAAGCGAGAGTTTATGTGCTACGTTAGCCAACTCACACCCCAAATGTAAAACTACCTTCCAATGACGAACATTTGTTTGTACACTCACGTACCTTAGCCACAAGGTGTCAATAGTGAGAAAAGCCCGTGCACTGATTCCGTAGCATACCCCCTGTATCGTGTACTAAGTGGAAAATAGTCGAATTCTCCTGAAACACTCCTGAGAGCTACGCCTTTATAATTACGTGGATAAAGCGTGGCCTGGCCAGCCTGACGCGGCGATATCTAATGATCAAATATTGCGCGGCTAGGTTGAATTATCTTATCTATTTTTTTTTCATCGCTAATACTCGTGGCTGTACGCCGCAAGGCACGACGGGAACATTATGAAAACAATGCTTTTGTCAAGCCTTTGTAGTAATTTTATGATCTTTTCACTTCGGGCATGCGTGGTTGACCAAGAAGATTCGTATCGCTACTCGGGGCTTGCACTGTGAATGGGCGTGCCACGGCATGCTGTGGCTATCTTGGTACTATGATTCCAATCGGATGTTTTGTAGAAACGGCATGGCATTAGCTGGCCCTTGATCTGACCGGTAGGTGGTACTACCGCATCTCATCCTGTCACATTGAACCTTGGAATATTTTCCTGGAAACAAATGAAAACTTCTTGGCCATGGAATTCTGCCGCGAGCGTTTACCATGGCATTTTCGGTGGCATCTTATTCACATGTGGATTACCTCCACGTTACCATAAGTTATCTCTGCCAGAACAATTTTTGATGTATTATGGCTCTGAGGAGGACCCCCATTTTTAACACAAATAGTAATTTGCTGGCTTTTTTGGTGTGTACGGTAGTCCTGTGTCCGATCGGCACAGCATCCGACTCAATCACGGGAGAAGGGTGACTTTAAAATTAATAGAAATGACTGTTTTGGATGAACCAGGTCCGGAAACTTACCGCCTTTGAAGGTAGTATAATCACTTTCCGAAGTCGCATGCCATTGCTATGGATCGTTGGTAGTTTCTCAGCAGAAATCTCACGTCACAGCTGAGCACCGCGGGCTTGATGAAAACATGATCTTTCAAGCTGGTTCTTACCCATTGCAGTGTACATCCTAACGGCGTCGGACCAATTGATTCTCGTACTTAGTAGTCGCCGGTCGGTGCAAAAAAACTGATAGATGATAGTGATTACTCCGTTTGCCACTAGCGCGAATAAGCAAGTTGCCCGTTGAACAATGCATATCCCAAGTAGCCCTGATTAGTGACTTGACCGAGTCCGGACTCAGATCCGGACAAAGAACCAATGATTCAGCAGGTATACTCTCCATTGTATCTGTCATAATTATTTTACATATTGAAATAAAAACACCGATTTTAACGCGTGCCGAATTTAGTAATTTTACTGATACATACTAAAGAAGCGTTGGCACACGCCAAGTCACGTGAGGCCGAGAAGGGGGTGAAACCGAGATCATGGCTGGTAGTTGTTCCAGCACGAACAAAGGAGACGATGAGACGCGGTGTTGTTGGAAGTGACCGCGGTCAGTAAATTTATAAGTGTGTTTGAAGAAGAGGTGACAAAAGCGGTATCGAAGTGAGTACACCAAGTGAGTAGGTAGAAAGTCATGTGACTATAAATTACTAAAATAGGAAATGGGTTAGTGGTAAGGCTATGGGGAATCCCTGGGGATTCCCCCCATGCCGTTGATGCCGATGGCAAAAAATGTTAGTCAAGTAAATAAGGTTAAATCTGTGAAAATCAAACAAATTTGACGGGTACAAGTCAATCTTAGCAAAAAAAACGTCTAAGATCTAACGGAGCGCGAGCTGTTACTAAAGACTACGAAGCGGGCTCGGAGGCGCTGCAATTTTGTAGTTCTTCCAATTCAATCAACTCAACTCAACCCTTAGCATTCCGGGTGGCTAGACACGGTATCCCCTGTTTTTGTCTCTAAGCGGAATATGTCAACCATGTCCGCCAATTTTACACCTTCAAGCAATACATACGACATTTCCTTTTTATATATCTTCATGATCCCGACACACTTGTATCTACTGCCCTCCCGAACTCAAGTTCTTTCCTCATGGCCCTTTATACTCCACCATCTCTGCCCTTAACTCCTTGCAAAATGGGCTCATCATCACGTCCGTCCTTGCCCACTGAACTCCTAGCTACCTGGTCAGCTTGGCGTCCATCAGGGCAGACCGGTCTCCTGACTCCTCCAATGTCAGCCTCTCTATCAAGGCTCGGTGCACCACAGGTGACGTCCTTGCCACCTATTACTCATTTCGATCGTCAGGTTTCATACATGCATCCAAGTACGTGTTTCTTACTTTTCTTCTCATCATTAGTTTTTGATCTAGCTAAAGTAACACCTCCGCGTACTCAAGACGCGTCGACCTGGTCGCGACCCGTCCAGCAATCACACGTCGCTCATGTGTCACCTGAACCGTATGTGGACGAGATGGACCAGCACGCACATCCCTTTCAGCAAAAGGTTGCAGCGTCTGAAGATGTCCCTCGGCCTATTGATTGGTTTGATGACTCTTTAAAGAGATCGCCACACTATATCGCGGAGAAAACTTGCGAAATGATATGCTACCTATGGTTCTCTGTGTCACTTTCCAGCTCTACATCTACCCAACCAC
This sequence comes from Suillus subalutaceus, assembly GCF_016647625.1. Classification (NCBI taxonomy): domain Eukaryota; kingdom Fungi; phylum Basidiomycota; class Agaricomycetes; order Boletales; family Suillaceae; genus Suillus; species Suillus subalutaceus. The sequence continues at coordinate 39,506 of NW_024540434.1, forward strand.
TCACTCCTCCATACTCCCCTGAAATTCCTGCCGCTACTTCTTCTCTTCAGCTTGCTGCATCACCGGCCTTTGTGTCCTTTATGCAAAAGTTGCTAGAAACTACCCAAGTCAGCCAATCGGTGATCGTCCTGTCTCTCCATTACATATGGCGACTCAAGGAACGTAACCGTTACACCGCTGGTTTACCGGGAAGTGAGTTTCGTATCGCAGTCGCCGCGCTCATGATGGCAAATAAATTTCTTGACGAGTGAGTTCATTGTGCCTATTCACGTCATTGTGTTCTCAAGTTTTATTCTAGCAACACGTACACCAATAAGACATGGTCCGAGGTTTCTGGTATCGAGTTGGCTGAAATCACCCGAATGGAAAAGGAGTTTTTGATGGGCATCGACTTCAACCTTTACATTTCGAAGAAGACGTACGATTCATGGATGCACCTATTGAGGGGGCTCGTTCATGCAAAAGAAAGAGAGTGTCGTAGATGGCGTACTCGCGCCCGGCATCGGACGCCTCGTCATACTCAACCGATGTCCGCAGCACCAACTCGCTCCTACAGGTGGAGGTGCCATTCGGCATCCCATCGTGCACGTTCGACCTCGCCCGAGCAACCCGTTCATCCTCGTACATATTCATCTACATATCACGTGACACCACCAAATCCTGTTGTGTCGCCATGTCTTGCCCCCGGTTTGAAACGCTCGGCTGCTGACGCGTTCTCACCTACTTCGTCATCGTTCCACGAGTTACCGCCCTTGAAGCGTCCCACTGGCATGACTTTGCAAATTCCGGAAACCAATCATCCAACTGCCCCACATTCGGCGTCGCCAGTTGAATCTTTGCAGTCTTTTGCCAAGATGTCGTTATCGTCATCGCCACACTCAGTACGGTCCGCACAGTCCAATCAGTCACACCAAGGTGATACACGCCCGCAAACTTTGGTAGCTGCGTACCGTGCGGAAGGACCTGTCAACGTCCCTCAAGTATGTGCTTTCTCCGCAATTCACATGATTTGTCTCACATTCGTGGTAGAACCTTTATTATTACTCGCTTGCTGGGTCGTCAACTGACTATGCAGCGGAAGAGGAAAGGGTGCGGCGCAAAGCTCGATTGCGGTGTTACCAGCCTCAGCCTCCGCCTCCACCATCTTATCCGCCACCTTACATGCCACAGGACATTCAGTCCGAGTCTGTCAGCCCTTACGAAATACATGTCGACGTGCGAGCCGTGCCTCTTCCTCACCTACACGATGCTGTCTGGTCTCGTAAGCTTGCTCGACCTCCTTCGTATGGCGAAAGTTCTTTGCAATTGCCCCCCTTACGGGAAAACGCAGTTCCGTCGGCTCCATTCGCCAACGCAGGACCACCTGGCGTCCATTTTTACTCAGCTTCTAGTCAGCGGGAATCACCCGCATATCCTTATAATTGGTCTTATGGCAGATAGTCCTCAGCTACTCATTTCTGTTTAATGCACACGATTATTGCATCTCATCGGTTCCCCTTTCATATCGAACTTCAACTTACTTAGCACTTTCGCCATATCATTTCGTTGCACGCAATATCATTCATTGACACTGACATACATTCTCGGCATCCTCATTTGTATTTCACTTACATTTCCACTTTCTGTTATCAGAAATCAACCAGAGATTACATTACCCTCATAGTTAGCTACTGTACGAGAATAAATGCTAAACCGACCATACATCGAAATCGTCGGAGCTCGTAGGTTTGCTTGTGAACCAATTGCAAGTTATATGAACTTGATATGAACTACTTTATTAAGTCTACCAACAACGGCAAGCTGGCAACAATTACAGTGCTGTTATTGGTGCGGCTTGACAGATCTATGACCGAAACAGCCTAAAATTTCGATGCCAATGATCTTCCGAGTCTGGAATTCATGGGCAGAAGCCATCTTTTTCCCGCATAGGCCAGTGAGAATAACGATATCGTGTCTGATCATGCTCAGTTCCGCACTCCGCGGTCCATCCTGTCATCGGAGCCCTGTTACAGATCGCGGGCAAGGCTTTTGATGCCCCTGCTACAAGTATGAGTCGATCTGTCTGCGTGGTATTTGGCACGGATGGTCCCGTGTGCCCCCGAGATGGTCCATTCCCAGTACTTTGTACCCCTATGTCCTCATTGTAACGATACTTGAGTTCTGGACACGTTCTCACCATAATCAATCGGTGCAGCTCGAAAATAGGTTGGCCAGTGTGACGAAACGAACTAACTTCATACGAAAGTATTTAGCGTTCATCCCGGAGTAATCCATCACCACTGCAACCAGAATGGCATGTGTAGGAATCATATCACGGCTGGATGAATCAGACGGATACCAGTCTGATAGATACGCATGGATCTTTTCCGGCCTACAAAGGGATTGACAATGAGGGCTTTCATGTCGGACTTGTTCCTTACCACGCCTAGTAATAGCATGAAAGCCATTTGGAGTTACATTTGACAGATTTCGACGCCTCATACAAATGCCATGTACAATCGCCAACTCACAGGTTATTAATGATGGCCTTCCGAATCATTTGGGGGGCCATGGATCGGTTTCAGTGTCTGACGAGACAGATTTTGATCTCAATTGAGCCATGTTGGAGGAAAGGAACGCCTGGGTGAAGAAGTAACCGGATAACAGACCCGTCACTATTGAAAGACAAGTTCGTTTCAATCGAATTTCATATTAGTCATGACTTAGTATGGGTGATTGGTGGACTTACAAGCACCACTGATAATAGTTTTATTCCGGCCAAAGCCCATAAATTTTGAGCCTACTAGTGCTGTGACGAGATATCAGACGGGCCGTTACAAGGCACATGGCACGTGAATTAACTTGCCTCCTGCCAGGCCCGACGTCAAGCCAGCAAATATCCCGTCTCTCCGAGCCTCCTGACGATATGCCATCATTTCAATGTCGACATCCAATGCAAAATAACACGAACCCTCCATGCGGCTGCTTTCAGCTCGTCCACACCAGGCTTGTGATCTAACTCCATTGTCTGTGTTCGATTGTGCAGCAACAAGGCGGCCGTAAACGGTAGAAGTTCTAAAATAATTTTTTTTTGAAAGTGCAAACAAAAAAACTCGAAAAAAGGGGTTAACCTAACTGACCGGATTTGGAGTTACACTTGATTTGAACGCGTTTCGTCACACCACGTTACGCTGTGACGAGACGCGCCTTACGAGCCCTCCCACCCATATTTTGTTATCAGAATAGTGATACTGTGATATGTCCCCTGTAGAGAAGAAGAGTCGGGCTCGGAGTCCACAGGAACTGTATGACGAAATAAAAGGTATCAATCTCCGGCCAGCATCAGACGTATTCACATTCCTGATGGCTTCCCGCTGTAACCCAAGAACTCTTGATCAAGACCAAACCAAAGCTCAAGGACGGAACTACCAAAGATGAAACCATAACCGGGGATTTACATAAGATCGCATCGCTTGCACAGACATTCACAGAACAGCGCCTGAAGTCGAGCAAAAAGAGTCAGTTATCAGATTTCCTTGATCAAGAAGGTTCGTATCATTGTTCGGCAACTATCCGAACAAACATGAAACCCAAGTATCTCGTTTTAGGTGTCAGCCTGTGGAATGCATCCGGCGTGGTCCGTCTGGGCTCTGCGCCTGACAGCCGCGTTGTCGTCGCCGCTTGTAAGCTTCTTTGTTTTCTATGATCGGTTTCACTTAAGCCAGGCTTGCCAGTACGGCTAGCTGGATTTCGCCTCATGGAAGCAGGGTTGGAACCTAAGCCAGATACTGAAGGTTGGAAGAAGAAGCTCAGAATTCTTGCGTGATTGTCGCTCATTTATGGCCTATCAGCATTATTACATATTCTCCAAATTGCGAGCAAGACTGGCGCAACCCTGTCCGGTGTGTTTTTAACGCCAATATCTCGTATCTTCAAATAACATTGTGGCCACGGATCCAGAACTCGGCCACAATGACGCCGCATCGAGCGTGCTGGGTTGTGCGGCGAAGGTTATTTTTTTCCTTGTTTATATCAGTTGTGGTTCGCTTTAATTTTCTCTCAAAGTATGAAGAAGCGCTGAGAAATATTGACGACCCGAGTGGCACCAATCAGCAAGCCAGGGCATGTGTTACAGCTGTCTACCTCTCAACCAGAATGGAAGCAGTGAGGACTCTAATCCTTGTGATATGGAGGCGTTGATATATTTAGGACCTCGCGAAATAGGCTTGGAGGGAAGGAAATGAAGGGTTAGCGGCCTTTATGGCTGACAAAATCACAGGTTGTCCCTGAGTCCTTGCTGATATGAACCGCGCTGATTGTCCTCATAGAGAATGACGGTCGGCTCGTGCTCCTGTCCAACCATGACGTAAGTCCTATTCGGTCAACATCATGATACTTCTCATAGTAAACATTTTCAGCGAGAGACGCTGGCGGCTAAGCTTCTTGAAATTGGCAAATCACTTTTGAGAAGTTGCTATCAGGATAGCAAATTGGTGCCAGAAGAGAATAAGGCTAATGAGGCTATTCGATGGATGCAAAAGGCGTTTTCCGTCATCGAGCATCTTGATTGCGCGAGCAATGCTGAGCTCGCTGAGCTTAAAGTGAGTATTTTCAAGTATACTAATCACTCAGCCCCATTCAACCTAGTCAGAGATCGGTTCTCAGGAGTCTGGGTAAGTGAACTTGGTTCATTCGATGGTACAGTGGGGCTCAGATCGGCCCCCTATTAGCCCGTGGTTACTTCTTGTCATCATCCCAGGATCCAGAGAATTTGATCAGAGCGGAAACCGCGCTAGAAGAAGTTATTGCAACTATCAGTCCTTCTGTAGACAACGTAAGCATAGTACTGCCAGTGACATACTCAAGCGGCATTTACCCACGTTCCTGTAGGTAAGCTCCGAATACCAGCAACTCCGATGGATGAAGTTGGCTGTCATGAAGCGGCGAAAAGCTGGAGATACTGTTCTTCTTCAAGGTGAACTTTCCTGGACCGGAATCTTCCACATAGTGTGGCGAGTTGGATTACTCACGTTCTTCATTAGCCCTACAAGCTATCATTGACAACCTGACATATTCAGAAAGCAATCTTACCGAGTGAGTTTATGGGAATGCTGTAATCCACTCCGTTTTCTCAGATCCGTTTCAAAAGTGTCCTACAGGAACTTCGGACGCTTTCTCAGTATCAGTACGTCGTCTGATACAGGAGTGTTCCTTTGATTTAGTGTGGGCGTAGTCAATTAGTCACGAGTGCAACTCAGTACTGCCTTCATCGGGCCTTGCACTGCTCTTGGAGCACAGATGCCGTGGAAAGGCTTCTCATATCTCTCATATTCCATTGTTCCAAAGATGACAAACACGACAGAGCCATACAAGATCTACATGGATCTTTCAAAGGTACGTCTCATTTCAACCTTGCTGTTGTACGGCTTGTGCGAATTGTTTACCTTTCTGCGTAGAACTGAGTGACGTGGAGTTTGAGCTTCTCAAAGCTCCGGCCACAGCTTGCATCACGGTACGTGGATGCTCCATTCAGCTCATTCAATTATATTGGATTTTTCGAACATTTACATAGCTTTTGTGGCAATACGGTGATCGCCATTACCATGCAGGGCGATGGAAAGAAGCTGCGGATTGGTTCAGTTGCGGCACACATTCTATATTTACCAGTTTGGGTCCTGTCAGCAGCTCGAAGTGTTTCCGGAAGGCTGCCCTAGCGCATCTTAAGCGAAAGGACTACGCTCATGCGGGCTCGATTATCCGCCGATGTCCTGACACAGAAGCTACGACGCAATATGTAACCTTCCTTATTGCGGTTTATCAAGGTCTGCCAGGGCATTGCCTCGGCGTGATATTATCTCATCTATACTCATTTCAGGACTGGAAGACGAAGGTATCTCCATTCTGAAGAAGACTGGTCACCTCTAATCGGTCGGTCACTTATCAGCGATAAAATCAATTCGCAATATGGTGCACGCCGCGAATTTCGATCGCAAAATGATTTTATTGGCCTGCCGGTTGGCACACGACTTGGATATGAAAAATCTTCTTCTGAACGTGCTCAAGGCTCTTCTTGAAACGCTAAATTTGCGAGAGAACGTGGGGAACGTCACTGAAGCTATGACGCTGGTAAGATGTATAATCAGGCTTATCGTTAAGCTCCTTGGAGAACCTGCTGCCGATTTGTGAGTTTCTGCGGTTGCAAGCACCGATGCTGAGCTGAGAATTGCCTCAGGGACCGCTTAATTGCAGCATTACTCCACCACCTGAAGATTGGTTGGTCGGAGTTTATGAACCACTCACACGTATTCTAACGCGGTGATTGTGATAGCGGTGACTGTTGCGGAATCTTGTGAACAGCCTGCCATACTTGCCAGAGATGTATCCTGGCTCTGGAGGACTGCATACAACTGTGCTATCCAAGCTTGCTCGGATTGGGAGGACAGAGAGGATCAAATATCTGACATCTTCGACGCAGCGAGACGAGTCGGTAATTTTTTGACAAGCATTTTCCTGGGTTTAATCCTATCACGCAGCTTCTCGAACTCTACACCTTACACGCAACCGTAGATGTGGACCAGGCTGTCTACGTTTACTTAGTGAATGCCTCGTTTGCATCCGCCTCGGGCCGTGGTACGCATCCTCGATCCTCCCTGGAAGACTGCAGCGGCCATAATTTTCTTCACAGTTATGTCTTTCAGACGTTTGCGGTCGCAAACAGAATCGATTGAAGTGTGTCAAGGTCCTCCCTCGAAACTTCTACTGATTTCTACAGCCTGAGAAATACCGCAATCTGTTCAACGAGATCAATCAATCATCACAGCGCATTAGCAAGGTTTTACGAGAGGAGAAGGTATCGCAGGAGGACCTTCCTCGACTTGAGTCATCCTTGCAGATTTTACGAGTTTTCATCGTCGAAGCGGCATGTCACCTGTCAGATTGGCCCACGGTCCTGGCTACAATTGAGGAACGGTTATGATTCCCTGTTAACAAATCAGGCAGGAACTTATTTTGCACGCAGGAAGCATCTCGCTCCGATCGAGATTCGTTAGAGACGTACGAGGCATTTGCTGACGCTCTAGTGAGACAAAATAGCTCTTTCTGTGCATGACTTGTTCAACGTTATTCCTAGTGGGAGGACAAAAACTGCCCCATACACGGTAGAAATTTATTTTCAAGTTCCCGATCAAGCTCATGCTAGCCAAACCTAGTCCTTTTCACAGCGCTAGAAGTAGGTCCGCACAGAAGTCGTCGGTTCCTTAACTTAATTCTGCGTCGTAGGCTACACTTCACGCATGTTTGGCCCGCGGGCACTTTTCTCTGGAGAAATTTGCTCGGTGGCTTCGAGCTATATGCATTATATTACTGACGAGAGCAACAGGAGCCGATCGATCCAAGGCAATTGGTTACGTGGATCAAGCCATCGCTGTCCTGGAGGAGCATGGCGACGCTAGGGACGGTGGTGACCTGGTAAAATTCCAGTCTCGCAATGTATCTTGGCTCACTCATCTATACGGAAGCTCTATCCTCTGGACGAGCGTCAATGGCTTCTGAGCACAGCGTACAACACTGGCCTCGAGTGTCTTCAGTCAGTGGATATCTCATGGGACGTATGCTGACACAGGACTCATCTACCTTAGTGCATCCATGGTTGATGAAGCAAAGCGTTGGTTCGAATGCTCCACCATTATCTGCCGGTTCGTTCCCGATGGTAGGCAACGCGCAGAAAAGGTAGGCAAAATACAGTGGGAAAATTAGACTTCACTGCATCCCGCAGCAGATCTCGACAACCTATAGCGACCTCCTAGCACGCTACCCGACTAGATGAAGCGATCACACGACCATCAAACAGCCTTGACGTCGCGACTGGATCACCCCACATCTGTATCATTATGTTTGTTTGTTTTTGTATCTGTAGCAAAGACCAATGGACTGTGCATTTTTATTGCTGTGAGAAATGACGCAGTTGATAGAGTAGTACGCGACCGCGAGTGTTGCCGATAGCCAGGTACTCGCTCTCACGGGAGAAATCGACGGAGGTTACATGTCCAAGAGGGGTACTTGACGTGGGCCAGTTCCCAAATGCTGTCAATGACGGGCAGTGAACCTACGCAGGAACGGATCAAGTTAAATGAATGAAAGCTTGGGAAAGATACAATATTGACATACCATCCGCATCTGATCTTTTTTATCGTTACTTGCAATAGCAAGTAACTGAGAGTCATGATTGAACCGCAACGTTGAGATACTTGTTGTCAGGTTCCCAATCGTCTTTAAAGTTTTTGGTTTGCCTCCCTCAAGATCGACCGTACTCTCTGCATTGTAGACATTGACCAAACCTGTGTTTGAACTGGGGGCCATATTGTCAGTGTGAACACCCGCCTCACAAAACGAAAACGTACCCAACAGTCAGATATTTTCCTTGGCCATCTCCACCAAATAATCGACTGCCGAACCCGCCCTCATCCTGCCATCGTTTTACGCATTTGCGCTGCCCAACATTCCAAACATAAACCTGTGAATCTTCTGTCAAGCCCAGAAGCTCGCCTGCTCCGGCCTTCGACCACCACAAAGACTTCACGTTCGAGTTTGCTTTGAGTTCGCCCATGACTTGCGCTGCACCTGATCGCCAATCGACAAGATGAATATGACCTCGCCGTCCTGCAACAGCGAGAATTTCCCCTGTCGGGTTGAAGGAAGAAATCTCCATGCTCGCGCCTTGGTCTCCACGACCCGAAGAGAATGTGGTGCCCCATAGGCCTCGAGGGGAGCGGTGGGAGGCTCCAGACTGAAGGTCGTACGTGTAATAGAAAGGTCGTGGACCAGTCATCAATATAGACGTGCCGCTGGGGTGGAAAACAGCATTGGTGATAGGAAGTGATGGGACGTGAAGAGTTTGGGCATGAGGATTCGTGAGACCGTCAATCTATCAACCAAGTTCAACTTTTTAAGTACGAAAACATGAGAAGCAACACTCACGTGGAAAAGCCTCAGGCGACGGTCTGCACTTGCAGTCAAAAGGACGGGAACGTGAGGCGAAGGATGAAATGCAACTGTTTTTATTTCGCCATCCGCTGGCGCAGCTTGATTAGCATCTCGCAATCGCTCGATGGAGAGTGTGCTCGGGGGTATAATCCTTGACTTAGTAGTCCCCAAAATTCCAGCCGTTGATGCCAGCAGCTCCGGCACAACATCCTCCCCACTCTCAGATCCAGAAGCCGATGATCGACGTCTCTTTGCACGTTCGCTTTTCTTGCGCGCGATGGATGCCCAGTCTGGAGTTGGGTTTATGTGTTCGAATTGCCTGCGTAATCTGCGCTCGTATTCACGTCCTCCCACTGTGTCATCAGAGGGTGCGTCGCGCAGTTTGCGAAGACGGTTATTTGATGCAAGTGAGACTTGAACGTTTACATCGTCTGGGTCTGTCCAAGCAGGTGCTTTGGTTTTTTTGGGCTGCTGAGGGATGTCCTGGCGAATAATGGAAATTTCTTCGTCTTCATCACTTTCGGGGACCTCCGGTATTATGAGCTCTTCGTTATCTTCTACATCAGACTGTACATGGTCTTGAGGAGCCTGGCTAAACTCGGATAGTCCAGCATTGTCGTCCACGAAAAAAAGCTATAGGTGACGTGAATAATGAAGTGTAGTTTCTAGCAGTTCTGCACATACATCCGAGTCGAGCAAATTTTCAAACTCTCGTCCTACTTCATATTGGCCATCCTCTGCTTCTTCATCAGATATTACCATGATTTCCTTGCCAGCCTTCTCAGGAGCATATGGGACACCGAATAGCAAGTTTTCGAGACGCCTCTCCTCGTCGTCTTTACTCGCGTCATTGCGCAGGCCAGCACCTAGTGGGACTGGTTTATGTTGTATTTTTCCTGTCTTTTGACGTTTCCGAGGATTTTTGACCATCGTGACACAGTGTTATCACTAGTGATAGTGGTGAAGACTTGGTGGATGTTGTGAGCAATAATATCTATGTGCTTGCTCGAAAGCACGGGTGGCTGTGTAGAGCTTAATTAATGCTTTCCGCTATCTACTATCACTGATCAACTTCAAGTCGTCGCTAGTTCGCTATCATCTTACATACATGCTCGAATCAGATCATTCGCCTTGCACAACTCCCACCCATGTGGAATCTGTCGAGGATCAAATTCCTTCACAGCCAGGTATGGTGGTTCTTTGACTGAGATCGTTATCAGGCATGTATCACGATTTCATCAGGTGGTTGTTGTTACCCAGAACCAACTGAGTATCAACCGTCTGTCGCGGATGTCTTACAAGTAAAACGATACCTGCAACGCAAGCTTCCTATGGAGCTTATAGACAGGATTATCGACGAGGCATCTTACTGGCCGCACAGTACAATCTACATCGAGCGGCCTACCACCGTTCCAACTTACAAGGAAGGAAAGCGTTCCGATGAAGGAATATATATAAGAACGCTCCCTATCGGCGTTCACGGCACTGAGGGCGAGTTCAGGTTCGTTGAGAAAGACTTCGAGGAGGGTGGTGCAGCTTGGGAGAAGAAGTTGCGAATTGGCGGACTGGACGATGCCTTGCCGTCCGCACCGATGCTATCAACGAATCCGTGCAGAAAAATAGAGTTTCAGATTTGGACTCATGATCAAAGATTGCGCACGCAGTTTCCTCATACGTTCAACGCGTCTTACATATGGTGCGATGTCAGCATAGAGAAATTGCAAGAACCCATCTCTGACACCACCGAGTGGCCGGCGCGTTTTCTCTTCGAAGAGTGCAACGCGGAGCCATCGGTCATCCCACGAGACACCAGCAGACCGTCCTTTCCTCCCAGCATGAAACTGCTAAAAACTCTCGCGGCAAAGACTTCGGGATCAGACCACACCATGTTTTGGCACGCCAGCGATTCATTTGACAAGGATGCCGATGGTGACTGTTTTTGGCACTTTCTTGATAATACCTTCGACAGGCAAGCTGCCAAGACCGCAGAAGTGGGGAGATTGGTGCGCAGCTTGCAAGTAGGAGATTGCATGACGCTGGCGGCTCATGCTCGGTTTCCCAACTCTGAAGCTACTACAATTCATGAGGCCAGGACCACTGTGTATTGGGCAGTGTAGCATTTCATGGTATCTTCCAATTTCAAAATATGCTGTACCCGGCAGATATAACGAACCTCCTTCAACTTTCCATTGCTTACGAGTTGAGACTACTTGCTACGTTACAGAGAAGGAATATGTTCATTACAAGTTTCCATAACATGTTCTACGCAGTGGACCCGTTCCATCCTATAGCGACCGTCGACTTGCTGCAGGTAACTTAGAAAATAGTCATATACATGGATGGGCTGCCCCCACTACTGCGGACACACTTTGTATGACTCAGAGCCTCTGATGCAATACCATGAAATGAACAGATTATGATGAGAGCGGGGTGATAATAGGGATCCAGGGGCTCGGAGGTATACCTAAGTCTAGCTAAATCAACAATTCAAGCACAACTTTGAATGTAATTACCAGGGTAACCTGGTTAAATATCAGCCGTGTGTCGCAGATCTGCATTGTTGTGAGTAAAACGAGACATGCAACCCAAGCTCCCTACGTGACAGGAATACCGACGAAGCATCTTACTGGCCACACGGCCCAGTTCAGATCGAATGCAAGTTCAGCGTTCCCATGTGTGGAAAGACAACAGATCCACATATGAGAACATTCCTTCTTGGACTTCACGAGATACAGCCTTAAATTGAAAGCAAACAAGTACTGGAATCGGGGACAGATGGACGACGTATGAGGTTGGCATAGGGAAGTTGCGCTAGATGTCTATCTTCACAAAAAAGGAATAATCAAATAGCCGGTACGTCTTTAGCTAGTCGAATATTTCGACCCAGAGCCAATGGTTCTGTGTTCAAAGATACGCCGACATTCCATAATATTGCTGGGCAGGATGACGGATATTACAGGACATACCATTAATGTTGTCCGACACCTTCTCAATTCCTTCGATGAAGAATCTGCAGACCGTTACGAGATACGGTTTAGTATGGCCTGCAGTCTCTGAATGTACAATTTTTACGCAGTTTGCGAGTAGGAAATTGTATTACCCTGCAAGCTCAAGTTAGTATTGCCACATTGTTCCTTAGTTGGTGACGTATGCATAACCAGAAGTCCGACGGACAAGATCACAATGTGACACAATAGTGTCATTAATGTGCGGCTGGAATATAATTGAGACGGTTCGGCAAGATGCATAGTATAGTCGCATGAATGTTGAAGATCCGGGCTGTTTTTTTGACAAGCGTGTTAGGTACGATCCATATACAAGTGAAGGGTCGAGACAAACAACAAAGGGAGACATATAATGTCTCCGGAAGCGACATGTGACCTCGTGATCGGCTTAGCTGTCAGAGTACTTGATTATGCCGAGCAACCTAAGACGACCCTTGCATTAGCACACTACTTCCTTTGATCACTTACCTTGAAGGCCGTCGTTGATAGACCTGGTGCAGGTACCAGACGACATAAATCACATCCGCGGCATTCCCGGACGCTCCGTAATTGAACCGCACCAGCTGTTTCGTAGTATGAGACTCCGAAATGTAAGCGATACGTTGTTGTCGGCAGGAGGAGCTATAGTAGTGGAGGTCCATGCTGTTCGGCGAAACCGTGCAACCTATAGAACTCACGGAATTAGCCATAGACAAAATCATCCCACTCATACCTGTTTTCCGTGAGAGATAGTAGTGATTCCTTCAAATCCCTCCCGTGGGTTACTTAAGTAGACTGATCAACTTGGGTGCACCTGGCCTATAATTCTTGATTTGAGGCGGCTACCTTCTCCGAGTCATGGGACTATTTTCGTGGTATTTTCATCTTCTATTCCCAGTGGGGAAAGGGCTGGATGATCGGTTTTTTGGGGTGCATGTGTTCAACTTCCAATGTTGAGCGCTGATTCCCTTGCATAGAGCGGACATTCCTAAGGGGTGGGGCCGTATCACAAGGGTACAAAGGGCACTTTGATTGTGCGCGAGAGTCTCGGAGTTCTGGTTGGTCGAATTTGTTGCCACCATCATGATGAGTCGCGGCCTCCGCTGCAACGTCGGCCGCTACCAGTATAGTTCCAGCCCTGCAGTTACTAATTATCCGCTGCCAATCCAATTTAGAGTTAATATCTATTGTACGTACCCTCTGAGACATACAGGTGATCTAAGTTCTTGTATAAGTCACGTACAGCAAACGTACAGCACAAGATCTTATTCTTATCACATTCGCAAGACTTTGTGCAGTATGGAGGGACTCGACTGAGCGATGAGACCACTAGTGAACTTGCGATCTGTGCCGTATTACAGATAATTTTGAAGGAATGTCCGCGGTTTAGTCGTATTGCTGGCTTTGAAGTTTGAAAGAAGAGGCAGACGGTAGCCGAGATACGATCTTTCCCCCGGTCCGCGCCCAGTACCACCATTCAAGCTTCACTCAGTCTCAGGTAGACTGCACCGCACGGTGGTCTGTGCTTCTCTTTTTTTCATAGCAGGACGTTGTCCCTCCCTGAGCTGGAAGGAACTTCATCCCACGCCAATCACTAGCCTACACTGCCAGCGTGTTGATACTTGTTACTGGCTTATTACTCCTCTGCAGCAACATATTCAGTCTCCTCCCACTCACACAACTGCCTGTACTTGCCTCAGATCCGTCATTCAAACTATTCTTCAGTTGTAATAGGACTTCTCTGTTGGATTCGTAGCCCTAGGGCCTTGCATTCGTTTCTGCTCCAGAGTGAGAAATCATGGGTGCATGCATGTCAACAGGGGGGATGGTGGATGTCTCGGATGAGGATAAGCGGAGGCACAGAGAAGCGGAGAAATATCTCAAGGAAGTGAGTCTGCGACAGAATGATGCTGGCCTTCGCTCGTCGTTCTGCACCTGTCACTGGTAATAACTTGATATTGACCATATCTATCATATAGGCCAGGGCCAAGATGACTTCCCAGGTCAAAGTACGTTCGACACCCAAGTTCCTGTATGTCATTCACCTTCATCTATGATACCTAGGTTCTTCTCCTAGGGTCTGGCGACTCGGGAAAATCGACAGTTCTCAAGGTAAGTTACCTCTCCCAGTCCACTCGGTGTCAGTTCACGAGGCTTCTTTCGTAGCAAATGCGACTGATTCATCGGGTACCCTTCTCAGCAGCAGAAATTGAGACTTATCGTCAACTAGTGTTCAACAACCTAACGACGGGCATGAATTACGTGTTTGAGGCCATGGAGGACATGGAGCTCGAAATTGCGGAGGAGGCCCTACCACACGTGGAACTCATTCAGAATGCCAGGGATATCCGTGAACAAGAGCCTTTTCCTATGTCATACTACGAGCCCTTGAGAGATCTTTGGGCTGACAGCGGGATCCAACAAGCGTACAGCAGAGGGAACGAGGCTGCTCTTCCTGAAAAGTGAGCCTCGTGTTGTGTGCCTTGCTCCCCCCCGAGACCTTACAACTCCCACTACAGCCTGTCATACTTTTTCTCCTCGCTGGACAGATTATTCGACCCATCATATCATCCAACTGAACAAGATATCGTCCAGTGCCGAGCTCGCACTATCGGAATAACCGAGACCACTTTCCATCTTAAAGACCACGAAATGCTTATGGTCGACGTCGGTGGTCAGAAGAGCGAGCGGAGAAAGTGGATTCACTGTTTCCAGGATGTCACCAGCATTCTATTTCTGGTCAGTCTAAGTGGGTACGACCAATGCCTTGTCGAGGATCGGGATGCGGTGAGTTACCTTGCACCTCGTGATCCATCTGAAGACGAACCATTGGCTTCTTATTCTAGAACCAAATGCAAGACGCTATGACAATATGGGACTCAATATGCCATTCGCAATGGTTCAAGCAGACATCGATAGTGCGTTAGGTTACCCTCGTGATTTTGAAAGCCTTTCACGCGTGTTGCCGCATCAGATTCTCTTCCTAAACAAGGATGACCTCTTCCAAAAGAAGATCTCCAACTCTGATATCAAAAATTTCTTCCCGGTAAGCCACTCTCTTTCGATTGGCTGTTCCTACTCAATGTACTTCAGGATTACGAAGGTGAAGCAGGGGACGCAAAAGCTGGACGAGATTACTTCCGGCGACGTTTCACGCGGCTCGCTCACAAAGCTGGACGTTCTAAAGAACGTGAAATCTACATCCAGTACGCTCTTTCTCTTATTCACTGAAGACGCAGCCTTAACTCCAGAAAGTGTAACAACCGCAACCTGATACGGAAATGTTGAGAGTAGTGATGGCCGCTGTCGAAGGTCAGTTACTAAGCGAATATCTTTAGGATCGAGTTACTAATTCCTTGCTTTCCAGAGTAAGTTCCTCCTTCTATTGATCCTTCCCTACCCGCCAGTGATGTCGTCCAACCGTACGCTCATCCATTTCCCACCATTCTTCCCTTTTCTCTCATAGCATCGTTCTTCGATCCAATCTCCAAATCGCGGCGCTAATTTGATGTTTCTTTTTTGCTCTTCATCTTATGATTTATCCATGTCAGTCGTCGACGTTCGCATCTCGCTATCGTGCTCCAAAACATACTGCTATCGCCGGGACACAATCTTGCATACAACCTTAAATTTCCTCTGCAATCTTACCAATCTCTGCCGTAACCGTCCGATTCTGTGGGCTTCTTTTACGTTGTTCGAAAATCAACAATATTAGTGCTGTCATAAGCAAAAACGTGAGTTAGCCCCCCTCTCCGGCTAGGATAAATTTTTCGCAGGAACGCTGATGGACCCCCTTGTCGTCAGATCCGTGAAATCATGCTTTGAAGATTGGCACCCCAATTGGAGCCTAAATGGTAACTAGGCCGCAGGCACGATGTACCAGTACCCAGGAAGCGGAACCTAATTGTGGCAACATACCATCTAAAACAGGAAGACACCCTGCTCGCCTCGACGACTGGTTAGCATTTATTTTACTCATTACAGAGCAGTGTGCCTCCACCCATCGTCCTTCACACATGTCGTATGTCCCCTTTTGACATTTCTCCCAGAGCTAAACTGTTACACAAGCCGCATCTGTGTATTACGATACTGGGCCATGTGATGTTTACTTTGCTTATGATATTTATTTTCTTCATCGAACGCTGGTTGCGTCTTGGTTTAGCTCGATGTATTTTTTTCATTCGCTTCTTCTTGCACTTGCTGACGGCTTTGTATCGTTCTTTATGATATTTTGACTGCCAATCTGTATCGCTAAGAATTATGACAAAGTGGGTCGACTCCCCCTGATAGACTAGTCTGGAGGCGAGTGCTCAAGATCCGTTTATACATTGTACAAGCTTCATACCGAACTGGATATTTGATCAACAACTTTGATCCGAACAGTACTTGCACCCTCCACGTGCGTTCGAAGTTTGATTGTCTTCGAAGTAGCGGAAGGACTGCGGAGGAAATGGTTAATTCTGGCTCGGGAACCGCCGACTTGCGCGGGCTAAACCTTCCTGCCGCATATATTCCGAGCCCCATTTGTTAGTAGCAGGTAGCAGCTTGTGCGGCATAGGCGGATTTCTGGGAAATACGATCGAGTAAGCGCGGAATTAATGGATGATGAGTTCGTAGCTTAGTTCCAACTTCCGACATCACCACGATCATTTTCGAGGTGCCATGTGGTGTTTCTTGGGATATGAAATGGCTCTGAGCCAGATCATCAGAAGATGATGCCATCCATTGGCCACTTGATGCGAAGATCTATCAGCAAGTTCTCTATGCTTAAGTCGACCGATGATTCCTGGACCAGGCTACGCCACCAGTGCGCCACCCCAAGGTTGAGGTTTGAAGTTTTTCTCAGGGAGGTGAATTCACTCACAGTGCCGGGAATGCCAAAATGACCGAGTTCGTTTTGATGGTTAGCATGTAACTCCTTTCTGTCCGTGCGATTCAGCTTGTGACTAGTACTACTAGAGTACTAGAGTAATTATGGCCAGTGTCGTCATACCCCTGTTTCAGATATAGTAGGATATAGTGAGCGTGCGCGACGTCGGGTTAATGAGTGACCGAACCGACCTGCTTTTAGAGCCGTGACCAATACAAATTAGAAATACCTCCACAATAAAAGGCAGAGATTTCAAGATCGTGACGCAATACACAAAACGTGCTGATAGATTTGTGGAAAATACAAATTGGAGAAATTTAGACGCGGTGCAGACCGCGAAACCCGTCGAACTCACAGCAGGCTCATACACCATGGGTGGCGGTGCCTGTTAAAGATCATTTTAGGCGCAGTCCGCAGCTATGTAGATGCTACCCTTGCGTTGTAAGTATAAGGGGATATTGTGAGATCTAAAAATTGGCGCTGGCAGAAGATGAGTTCCTTTCCAATTTCAATATGCGCGAACAGCCATACCAGATTCTTTTCATCAGGTCGAGTCCCTCTCCAGGGCCAACGGTCCACTCGGTGCCAGTGTGATTGTCAGCGGTGATACTGAGACGGCTGGCGACAAAACTGTATATAATGCTGACTAAAGCAGCAACCACGCTGGGAAAGTCTTCCAGGCGTATTTTCAGCACTTCTGTAGGCAGTGCAGGCGAGCCACTAAAATGACACACGGTGCAGCGCGTTCAGAGTCGAATTCTTGAGAATTTTGAATAATCTCCCTAGAGTGAGAGGTGCCACGATTGGTCGACAAGCCCGGATGCATGCTGGTGAAGATAAATAGGAGGATCCGTCTTATTCATAGGTCATCTGCAGACACTGCAGAGAACGAAATTGGAATTCTCGATATTCGAAAATGTCGCTCCATCCTGAATCAGATTCCTGATGATGATCGTCGACGTGCTAATCAAGTCAATCCAAGTGGAATCTGAATAGAAGAGTCTGTCCTTTTCACAGGCCGACTGCAAACACCACCGACAGGAGCGAGATTGCACTAGGGTGGAAGAGCTTAGAGCATATACAGAAAGCATACTGGTAAAACAATTAAGCATGTTAAAGTGCGTGCAGTCGTGGACTGGACAAAACGCGTAAAGAATGCACGTGACCAAATAGTGACTAACTTGGGATTATGATTGTCCTTAGGCTTCGATCAATTGCGTACTGAACCTAGTATTAAACGGTAGTACTACATAGTACATCTAGCCACTAAGTGCCTCTCGTCTACACCGCTTGACTCGTAATGACTTTCGGCGAGGTTGTACACTACGTGACCCAGCCTACAGACTGGCCTGAACCAGTGCGCGGTATTGCTTCCTTGTTGTCACCGTTCCACTGTCCCGACAGGCCAAAGTAACGAGGATCTTGCCAGCGCGTCGTCCTCGACGTTCTCAGAGCCAGAGCCCCTCGTTTCCAATGAAGCACCTGCACCGGGATCATACACTGCCAAAGGATTTTCAGGTCTTGATTTACTCCACAGCTGCAGGGTTAAGCGCACTTGCTGAGCTTCCTCACTACGGCGGCGAGAGATCTACCGTTCCCCTCTTGGTCTCAGCTTCTCCATGCACTGGCAAACACGCTGTCTCCAGATGTTCTAATTCTGTAAGTACTGAGTGACATGTTCGCCACGCATTGAACCAAGATCTGAATATCCCTGCAGCGAAGATGCACCGTTCATCATGCCACGGGCTCAGAACGTGACAAGTCAGCCCGTCAAATCTCATTGACGGACACGCGACTCTTCTAGCTGCACATGCCATCTTTTCTACACCTAGAACTCATTCAGACAGATCCACCACCAGCTCACAATATGAGGACTCGGAAGACATGGATGAATCGATGTATTCCGCAGACTCTGGACTCGTGCGATGGTTCAATTGACTCACTCGACCTTCCCTTGCAAGCGCATATGCTTCCGGGCCGAGGCAGACGCCTTTCCGCTGTTGTGCCAGTCTTACTAGTCGCCGACTCCCGTAATATCGTTCCCCTACTTTGCAGTGCTCTTTACCAGAGACATGTGTGGGGAATCCGTCAGCCTGTGGTCGGTCTGTGCTGTTCCAGCACTGGTACGATTGCCACGGCCATCTTCGGGTGGCTCGACTCCGATCAGTCAGAGGAAGGCCGCATGGCAAGTCCGAAATCAATGCATGTTTTCCACGCTGACACTTCCTGAAGCCTACAGTCCCACCTCGCTTTAGCAGTAGATGTCCGCCTAGATCCTTCGATGGGGGTGTTTGACTTCACTGACACCCGTTCTGCCATCAGCCTCGCGCAATTCGTTTTGGGGTTGCGGACTCATTCTCAAGATATCAAGGGGCGCCATATCGATAGAAGCAGTCGATTCTCTGACTCCGTTGCACTGGAGATCCGATTACCCGACTTTGAAACTCAGTTTTGGGGACGATCGAACGAACGAGTGGCGTCCTGGACCCACCAGATACACGTGCAGACGAGTTATAGGCACGAGTTTTTATTTTGAATGGCAAGTCAGAATATTAATGGTTGTTTAGCGAGGGATCATCCTCATCTAAGTCCTCGTACTCCGTCCCCGACCTTGGATACTGCGGTTGTATCATATGAAACGATGAGCTCTCCCTTGCTTCGTACCATCGTCGAGGATGAAGCAAGTTGACTGGCGCAAATATCCGGTCAATAATTTAAGCCTATGTCACGCCTTGTCAATACACAACTAACTCGAAGCTTTAGGCTGCCCCAGGAGACCCGCGCGACGAACGTGAAAGGACGGTAAGTTCCGCTGTAGTTACTCATTTCGTGATCTTATTCTTGCCTGCAGCGGAAGAAGAGTCGCGATCATCTTCCTTAAGACATCTCATCAAAGAGGACCAGTGCCATCGCCACAGCCGCACTTGGAGGATTAGGACTTCGACCTCATCACGTGCACCCAGCCCATACCCAAACTCGCAGTATGGAGTCCCGCTTCTTGGCTGACCAGCGTTCACTGACCGTTTCTTGTCTCCAGATTTGCCGCTTTGTCTGATACCGGCCTTAAAGACAAAGTTTCAATATCCAATTGGCTGTTTGAACGCCATGCGTTCACAGTCGCTCGGATCCCAGTTAGGTCTGAAGAACTGGCGAATAAGACCGGAATTAACGCAATGATCAAAATATACGATCAAATGACGGCGTTTACTTGGTCTGACAACATTAAAACCATAGTGAGTCTGCAGTATTACCTTTACTACTGCTCCTCATCACGTCGTGCTCAGCTCTCGAATGCTGAGGTAGATAGCTTTGTATCAACCACGAGATCAGAACTATGCGACAGGAATAGCGATCCCAACTGTCAGTCCAGCACAATCGATGCTCCCTCGCCGGAGGATGTCAAGTTTATTTCATGCCGGATTTCGGCACTGTTGCACGCTGTAAAAGGTGCTCGCCGGTGTGATGATGTCGCAAAGTTGCACGGCGCCAACGAAGCCGATCGGCGTCACGAATGGGATGCACTGCTTCTCAACTTCTTCCAACCTGTTCTCGGCCAACGGGATGTGTTGTGCGTGGTTCATATGCCAGGACATCTTCATTCTAACTATTCGTCTAGGCTAGAGCGACAGCTAAACTTCGCTCGTAATCTCCGCTGCCGAGACTCCTTCCCTTCGCGACACGAGCCGTCAAGGTCGCTCTCGAATACCAGGACCTCTGTCCTTGAACAGCACCGGTGTGTCCGCCTCACCGCAGAGACCTCTGGCAGTTGGGCGCAGACTGCAGCAGCGCGAGATCAAGCATTCCAATTTTCTGATGATATCGACCGTCGCGACATGAACAGGAATGCTGCTGAAGTGATTGCATGTCACTCCTCTCAGGATCCGCTCACTGGACAATGTGATGCATCCTCGTCATTCCATGTTCCGGGCTTTGCTACTGTGATGCTCCAGCACATATCTAATATCGGCGAGCAAGAGAAGCTTCTGGAATATTTCATGCTAGTCCAGGGTCCAAAGCCGGAGAAGCTTGACGCGAGTACGGAGGAAGCTTCTTACCAAATTGAAAAGACCGTCGGTCACAGCCAAAAGACCACACCCAGCCAATCACTTCAGGTCCCCTCCTCTTCTCGCGTATCGGAATCCAGAAAAATCGATCGAAAACAGTTGCACAACCCGTTTCTTTATCATCCTGATGGCCATCAAGCTACACAGAAAGAAGAAAACAATACCTTTCAAAGGTACATCCTGTGACGAATCTAGTGGACAGGACCTACTACTGCCAGTGTTGTTGGCCGAGTACAAGAAGAGGGACGAGTCCACAATTTCGACGGCCATGAACAGATGAAGAGTTACCTGGTTTCGGCGGTTACTTTCCTTTCCAAGTTCGGCATCATAGACCAGCCCGTTTTTGGACTTGTCGTTAACGGCGCGCTTGGTGCAATTACGATGGCATGGAAGAGAAACAACGTATGTGCTGCCTCTGTTCACCATTTCCGATGGAGCTCATCAGTGATGTAGCAAATCTACGTGATGGAACGCAATGTCCGACACTATGATATCAGGGACCCTCTTCAGGCACTTCAGTTCGTGTCTATTCTACCGCGCCTCGCGCGTCACGGCCTGGAACTCCGCCGCCTACTAGAGAAGCAGCTCGCGACCATAGATGTGAGCCAACTTCAATCCAAGCCGTGGTCCAAGTTGGCCCAACGGCAGGAAGACAAAAGATTGGCGGCGGCTAAGCGGGCAGAATCGGAGAAAGCAGTTGCAGAAGATCACAGATGAGGCGGTGTGGAGAGGAAATAGAAAGTGGAATATTGTTGAAATATGTACGGCACAAGTCGAACGTGATAGTTTTTTTTTTGTACTCATTTACAATACTATACCAATGTTTTTGCTTCGCACTTTGAATATCACCTGGCCGGTGCAAGTACTGTTTGTCAGCGCTCTGCTGCACTTATAGTCGAGTCCCGTACGGGATCAATCGACATGTATATCAGGCGCTGCTCGGTCCTCGCTCAAGCTCAAGTTCCATCCAGAAGTAGTTATCTGGTTTTCGAATTCTGATTTGAACCTCCCTTGAAACTCAGTCGATTCTCAAATGATGGCCGCCGTCGCTAAATCCCCCGCTAATGCAGCCTGACTCTGAGTCTGAAAATCGACAGATACAACAAAGATAGTAGGTGGTGTAAAGATCTCATAACTAACAACCTTCACAACTTGACAAGCAGGTGGGATTCGAACTGGTCTACTACACATTCTCGGCCGGTAACTAAAAACACATCTTCAAATACTTTTGTCAGCTCTGTGAGCCGTGCTGCTGGCATAGATAGCAGGCATGCCGCATGGCGGCATGGGCTGTCCAGCAGTGTCTTTATAATACAAAGTTTCCAAACGACCCCACATCGCGCGGCTGTGCGTTCATTCATGGAAAAATCAGATGATGGAACGGCCGGGATATACCCCATCCGCACGTAGATCTCTCCGGATCCATTCTTGGCCCCATTTAGATTGTGAAATCTGTCACTTGCTACGTTATGGATTGTTGTTGGGCGATAACTATCCCCTTCGGTCGTCAATGGAAATGTCAAAGATCTCGGGTCCTGCAGCTGCTGCTCTGGCATCGCTATGCCCTGACAACGTAATTTTCCTTCAGTCACTCCCTAAGGCAGAACTTCATGCTCATCTTAACGGATCTATACCTGTCAAAACCATACTGGAACTTGCGCAGAAATACCCGCCTTCTGGTGCACATGCAGCTGAGGTCGCAGACACTATCGAGAAACTCGGGTCTGGAGTTGACTTCAATGAAATATCTGACTTTTTCTTTCTGATGTCCGTTATCTATGCTCTGACATCAACTCCGGAAGCAGTCGCGACCGTTACTCGTGCAGTCCTCCAGTCGTTCCTGAACCCCGCAGATGATGGCGCGGAAAGCCCTCAGTGCGCGTACCTTGAACTACGGAGTACACCTCGCGCGACAACACACATGACGCGGGAGAGGTACCTCGTAACTGTGCTTGATGAAATAGAGACATATCCTGCTACTCAGGCCGCCCTGATCGTGTCCGTCGATCGTCGCATGAGTGACTTGGACCTTGCAGAATGCGTTAGTCTTGCCATCGAGATGAAGAACAGGGGCAGAAGAGTTGTAGGCATTGACGTATGTGGAGATCCACGCAGTGGCGACATGCGATCTTTCACCCATCACCTATCAAGAGCCAAGGGTGCTGGTCTTGGGTTGACCGTGCACATCGCGGAGGTTTGTGATGTTCACTCTGGTGTATGCGACTCAACGATGATGTTCGGATTTGTAGCACACAGCGAATACAACTGAGGATTCTCTGGCACTCCTTAGTTGTCGTCCGGATCGACTCGGACACGCGACATTCCTTTCAGATGAACTCAAGGCTTTGTTCTTTGCGAATATCCCGCAGCCTGAGACGGAATGCAGCTCATTGTCTGAATGTGCAATGGGCACAACAGACCCTCACACAACCGCCGGACTCAGAAATCCCTCTCACCCTCTCCACCTCAGATTTCAAAATCTCAAAGAGGGTTATTTTCTGCGTTTCGTTTCCGATAGCACTGAGTCCGAGGAAGCGAAAGTGCAGATGTCCTTCTTGGCCGATGCAGAGAAATTTTCCGAGCGAGCTGCGATTAAGGATATTGAAGAGATGATCAAACAAGCAGAGTCGCCCAATAACATGCGCGCGAATGGACAGTACAAGCCATGCATCGAGATATGCCTGAGCTCCAATCTTTTGTAGGACCATGCATTGACTCTGCGAACTATCGAATCCAATCTTTCTTTTAGAGGCAAATCTGTCGCATCTCTCGACGCACATCATATTCACTATTATCTGAAGAACGACCATCCTATCGTCATCTGTGTAAGCACGCTATCTCACGCGTCATAGGCTCTTTCGTCTGACATTTTGCATCATCGACAGACCGACGACAAACTCCCTTTCAGAACGTCTTGTCTTGGAGAGTACTCTTTGCTTCTAGCGCAGCCTCCGCTAGGCCTTGGCTTGAGCAGAGATGATGTAGCTAGAATCGCGCGGATGGGCATGGATGCTGCATTTTTGAGACCTCGTGATTGTAGATCCCGGCTCTAGAATACTGGTCGTATCACAAAGCAGGACGGCACATCGCCTGACCTGTGAAGAAGAAAGTACTTATACGATACCTGTGAAATGGAACGAAGTGCCAACTGGCCTTCCACTTTCAATTTCTAGAGGACTTCGCTTTACCAGGTGATATCGCCGATGGACTTATTCACTTCCCTAGATGTGCCCATCAGTACAAGAACCGAGAATGATATATTTAATGCATGATCATTCCACTCGTGAATTTTTCGAAGTTTCGGTGTTCTACGAATGAAGAAACGTCGCAAAATAATACGACTGCACAGCAGATAGTTGCCATGAAATAGAATGCGACATTAGATTCCTCGTTCGCCCGTTACTGCCAGCGTATGGCCAGTCACGAACGACTCGAGCGGTGAAGCGAGGCTGAACAAATCATCATCAGTTAGCTAAGGTACCGAGATAGAGGCTCAAACGTACAAAAGCATGCCTGCGGCCGCCTCGTCAATGGCACCTTTCTGCAGAGAGGAATATCCACGAAAGCATCAATGTTCTGAGCAGCATCGCGTTGCTTTGCTCTGGGAATGCCCAGTGCAACCTTCTTGATCAATGGTTGCACTGTCCTGCCCAACAACAAAAAAAAAATGAGGCAGCGGCCACTGCCATGGATGTGGCCCTACGCGACTTATATTGTAAATGGGTAAAAAAAAAACAAGGTTAGCACGTTCCACTTGTGCCGTACATCCAATCTCTATTTCCTCTCTGCACAGCCTCACCTGCAATCTTGTGCGACTGCTTGCTCCGATTCTGTCCGCTTAGCCGCCTCATCTTCCTGCCGTTGAGCCAACTTGGACCACGGTTTGGATTGAAGTTGGTTCACATCTATGGTCGCGAGCTGCTTCTCTAGTAGACGGCGGAGGCCCAGGCCGTGACGCGCGAGGCGCGGTAGAATAGACACCAACTGAAGTGCCTGAAGAGGGTCCCTGATGTCATAGTGTCGGACATTGCGTTCCATCACGTAGATTCGCTACATCACTGATGAGCTCCTTCGGAAATGGTGAACAGAGGAGCACATACATTGTTTCTCTTCCATGCCATTGTAATTGCACCAAGCGCTCCATCAACAACCAGTCCAAAGACGGGCTGGTCTGTGATGCCGAACTCGGAAAGGAAGGTAACCGCCGAAACCAGGTAAGTCTTCATCTGGTTCATGGCTGTCGAAATTACGGACTCGTCCCTCTTCTTGTACTCGGCCAACAACACTGGCAGTAGTAGGTCCTGTCTAGTAGGTTCGTCACGAGATGTATCCTGGGAAGGTGTTGTTTCTTTTTTCTGCGTCGCTTGATTGCCATCAGGATGATAAAGAAACAGATTGTGTAACTGGGCTCGATCGAGTTTTATGGATTCTGATACACGAGATGAGGAGGGAACCTGAAGTGATTTGCCGGGTGTGGTCTTTTGGCTGTGACCGACGGTCTTTTCAATCTGGTAAGAATCTTCCCCCGTACTCGCGTTAAGCTTCTCCGGCTTTGGACCCTGGACTAGCATGAAAGATTTCATAAGCTTTTCTTGCTCGTCGATATTAGATATGCGCCGGAGCATCACATTAGCGACGCCGGAACATGGAATGACGAGGATGGTATCACATTTTCCAGTGATCGGATCCATAGAGGAGTGATATGCAATCACTTTAGGAAAATTGCTCTTCAGGGCACGACACATAATATCGTCAGAAAATTGGTTTCCTTGATCCCGCGCTGCTACAGCCTGCTTCCAACAGCCAGAGGTCTCTGCGGTGAGAGGGACACACTGGGATTGTTCATAACAGAGGTTCTGGTATTCGACAGCGACCTCGACGGCTCGTGTCGCAAAGGATGAGTCATCGGCAACGAGATTACGAGCGAAGTTCAGCTCTCGCTCTAGCCTAGACGAATAGTTAGAATGAAGATGGCCTGGCATATGAACCACGCACAACACATCCCGTTGGCCGAGAACAGGTTGGAAGAAGTTGAGAAGCAGAGCATCCCATTCGTGACGCCGATCGGCTTCGTTGGCGCCGTGCAACTTTGCGACATCATCACACCGGCGAGCACCTTTTACAGCGTGCAACAGTACCGAAATCCGGCATGAAATAAACTCGACATCCTCCGACGAGGGAGCATCAATTATTCTCGACTGACAGTTGGGATCGCCATTCATTTCGCATAGCTCTGATCTCATGGTTGATACAGAGCTATCTACCTCGGCATTCGAGAGCTGCGCGCGACGTGATGAGGAGCAGTAGTAAAGGTAATACTACAGACTTACTATGGTTTTAATGTCGTCAGACCAAGTAAACGCCGTCATTTGATCGTATATTTTGATCATTGCGTTAATTCCGGTCTTATTCGCCAGTTCGTCAGAGCTAACTGGGATTCGACCGACTGTGAACGCATGGCGTTCAAACAGCCAATTGGACATCGTCACACCATCCTTAAGGCAACTATCAGACAAAGCGGTAAATCTGCATGCGAGAAACGGTCATTGAACGCTGGTCAGCCAAGAAGCGGGCTCCATACCGCGAGTGTGGATATGGGTTGGGTGCACGCGATGAGGTCAAAGTCCTAACCTCAGATAGCGGTTGTGGCGAGGCACTGGTCCTCTTTAATGAGTTCTTCAAGGACGATGGTTGCGACCCTCTTTCTCTGCAGGCAAAATAAGATCACGAATGGAGTAACTACAGCGAACTTACCGTCCTTTCACGTTCGTCGCGCGGGGCTCTTTGGGCAACCTAAAACTTCGAGTTAGTTGTGTACTGACAAGCGTGATATAGGTCGAATCATTGACCGGATATCTGCGCCATCAACTTGCTCATCCTCAACGATGGTACGAAGCAAGGGAGAGCTCATCGTTTCATATGATACAACCGCAGTATCCAAGGTCAGGGACGGTGTACGAGGACTAGATGACGATGATGCCTCGCTAAACAACCATTAATATTCTGACTTGCCATTCAAAATAAAAACTCGTGCCTATAACTCGTCTGCACGTGTACCTGGTGGGTCCAGGACGCCACTCGTTCGTCCAATTGTCCCCCAAACTGAGTTTCAAAGTCGGGTGCATCGGATCTCCAGCGCAACGGAGTCAGAGAATCGACTGCTTCTATCGATATGGCGCCCTTGATATCTTCAAAATGAGTCCGCAACCCCAAAACGAATTGCGCGAGGCTGATGGCAGAACGGGTGTCAGTGAAGTCAAACACCCCCATCGATGGATCTAGGTGGACGTCTGCTGCTAAAGCGAGGTGGGCTGTAGGCTTCAGGAAGGGTCAGCGTGGAAAAATACGCATCGATTTCGGACTTGCCATGCGGCCTTCCTCTGACTGATCGGAGTCGAGCCATCCAAAGATGGCCGTGACAATCGTACCAGTGCTGGAACAGCACAGGCCGACCACAGGCTGACGGATCCCCCACACGTGTCTCTGGTAAAGAGCACTGCAAAGTAGGGGAACGATATTACGGGAGTCGGTGACTAGTAAGACTGGCACCACAGCGGAAATGCGTCTCCCTCGGCCCGGAAGCATATGCGCTTGCAAGGGCAGGTCAAATGAGTCAACTGAACCATCGCACGAGTCACAGTCTGCGGAATACATCGATTCATTCATGTCTTCGGAGTCAGGGTCTTGTGAGCTGGTGGTAGATCTGTCTGAATGAGTTCTATGCGTCGAGAAGATGGCATGTGCAGCAAGAAGAGTCGCATGTCCGTCAATGAGATTTGACGGCTGACTCGCCACGTTCTGAGCCCGTGGCATGATGAACGGTGCATCTTCGCTGTAGAGATATTCAGATCTTGTTCATTGCGTGACGAACATGCCACTTAGTACTTACAGAATTAGAACATCTGGGGACAGCGTGTTTGCCAATGCATGGAGGAGCTGAGACCAAAGGGGAACGGTAGACCTCTCGCCACCGTAGTGAGGAAGCTCAGCAAGTGATCTTGACCCTGCAGCTGTGGAGTGAATCAAGACCTGAAAATCTTTGGCAGTGTATGATCCCGGTGCAGGTGCTTCACTGGAAACAAGTGGCTCTGGGAACGTCAAGGACGATGCGCTGGCAAGATGCTCGTTACTTGACCTGTCTGGACAGTGGAACGGCGACAACAAGGAAGCAATACCGCGGACTGGTTCAGGCCAGCCTGTAGGCTGGGTCACGTAGTGTACAACCTCGCCGAAAGCCATTATAAGTCGAGCGGTACAGACCGGGGAAACACCTTGCGGCTAGATGTACTACGTAGTACTACCGTTTAATACTAAGTTTAGTATGCAATTGATCGAAGGACTTAATGATGATCTCAAGTTAGTCACTATTCGGTCACGTGCATTCTATACACACGCACTTCTTTAGGCGTGTTTAATTGTTTTACCAGTATGCTTTGTGTATATGCTCTTCCGCCCCTGCAATCTGGCCTTGGTGTGCCTTACAAATCCACCATCCGCAGTGTTTGCAGACCGCTCATGAAAAGGACAGATCCTGCTATCTCATAGCTTCCACTTAAGTTGGTTCGATTAACACGTTGAAGATAATGACTCAGGAATCTGAAAGTTCAGGATGGAGCATTTTTGAACATCCAGAGTTCCAAATTCTTGTCTGCGCTGTCTGCAGACGACCTATCTTCAGCGGCAGCATGATCCACGACTTGTCGACCAATCATGTCTGGGCTGCAAGTGATATGGAGGCATTCAGCTGTTGTTCGATCGAATGAGGTATGTCGTGACCACTCATTGGACTCTTACAATGGTGTACAAGTTTGACGTGTTGCAGAACTGTGACATTTATCACCCCATCTGATTCCGTTCGTAGCCATCGAGAGTGGGCACCAATATCAAGATTTCTTACGCAACTTCCATCCAAGCTCCGAGTGAGGCTGAGTGAAGCGACAAGGTGTCTCTTGGTTTCTGTGAGGATATATCAGCCGGTGAGCGTGCAGGTGCAAGGTGGCCCAGTAGTGAAAGGTTCGTGTGCAAGGACAAGTTAAAAATTCAGGTGCATCACTCCCCCCTTTGTCCCTGCACCTCACTACTAAAGGTAACTGAATGAATCGTACACCCCAGTAGGAGTCCGAGGAAACGAAAATGGATGTCTTTCTGGGCCGATGCAGAGAAAATTTCCGAGCGAGTGCGATCGAGGATATTGAGAAGATGATCAAACAAGCCCGATAATGCGCGCGCGGGCAGACAGTACCAGCCGTGCATCGAGATATGCCTGAGCTCCAATCTTTTGTAGGACCATGCATTGATTCTGCGAGCCATCAAATCCAATCTTCCTTTTAAATGCAAATCTGTCGCATCCCTAGACACAGATCTTATTCGCCTTATCTGAAGAATGACCATCCTATCGTCATCTGTGTGAGCATGCTATCCGACGTGTCATAGGCTCTTTCGTCTGACATTTCGCATTATCGACAGACCGACGACACAATCTCCTTTCAGAACATCTTGCCTTGGATTGTACTCTTTGCTTCTAGCGCACCCTCCGCTAGGCCTTGGCTTGAGCAGAGATGATGTCGCTAGAGTCGCGCGGATGAGCATGGATACTGCATTTTTGAGACCTCGTGATTGACTAGATTTCAGTCTCGGGTACGATGTCGATTTAGGTGGCATGGGTCCCAACTCTAGAATATTGGTCGTATCACAAAGCAGGACGGCAGATAACTCAACCTGTGAAGAAAGTACCTGCACGATACCTGTGAAATGGAACAGAAGCGCCAACGGCTTTTACTTTCAATTCTAGAGGACTTCGCTCTGCCAGATGATATCGCTAGCTCGATGTGCTTGTCGGCACGAGAATCGAAGATGACACGTTTAATGCATGGTTATTCTGCTCGTGAATTGTTTGATTGAAGTTTCGATGTCCTAGCAATGTCGAACGATATATAATTGCACAGCAGATATTTGGTCATGAAATAAAATGCGACATCAGATTCCTCGTCCGCCCGTCACCTCCAGTGTATGGCCAGTCACGTACGACGCAAGCGGTGAAGCAAGGCTGAACAAACCGTCAGTTAGCTATGGTACCGAGATAGAGGCTGAAACGTACAAAAGCATCCCTGCGGCTGCCTCATCAGGGGTGGCACCTCTCTGCAGAGGAATATCCACAAAAGCTTTAACGTCCTGAGTAGCAGCGCGTTGCCTTGCTCCAGGAATGCCCAGTGCAACCTTCTGACCGTCAATCTCAATGGTTGCACCATCCTCTTTTGCCGCGGTCAACCTGTATTCTGTTAGGTGCAATAACGGGAAAATTCGGTACGTCATACCGAGTGTGCACGAGGCCATATGCAATGGTATTCGCACGAACACCAAATGGTCCCCACTCCTTTGCGATAGTCTTAGTGAGGCCTACAACTGCAGATTTTGCAGCAGCGTAATTTGCTTGGCCAACATTTCCATGCAGACCAGACGTCGAAGAGACGTTGATGATGGAACGGTTTTCCGCCGCATTGCTCTAGGAGTTTGTTATTGCACGGGGATAACTGGATTGAGTGCACTTGAACGAACTTTGACTCGGAAGTAAGGTGCAGCAGCACGAATGAGGCGGAATGGTGCACGGACGTGGATTTTCATGATGATGTCGTATGTCTCGTCTGGCATGGTGTGAATCATTTTGTCGTGTGTGAAACCAGCTACATCATATGTCAGAACATAAGGTACTTCAGGACCACTAGGAGAACGCTGACCATTGTTCACGATGTGATTAATCTTGCCATACTGCCTGGAGTGCGATCAGAAATGAGGACTCGTATGGTGCAACAGCACTGACTTTACAGTTGCGTCCACAATTTGTTGTGGGAAGTCGTCTGCGCCAACATCCCCTGCGACATATATTGCGTCGCCACCTGCAGCCTTGATCTCGTCCACTACAGCCGCAGCCCTCTTGGCGTCAATACTAAGCAGAATAACGGGTTAGACTTTGTAGGGTCTGGAATGTATTTGGACACACTCGCTAACCACAACCTTGGCACCTTCCTTTGCAAACAGCAGTGCTGCGCTGCGCCCGATACCCTACAAATCCATGCGTTCATCAATGTTATCTCCACTTCAATCACAAAACTCTTTACCTGTCCGCCACCTAATCGTACGTGGCCACATCAGTGTCTAGCACCACAAGCATCGTGCAATATAACATAAACTAACCAGTGATGATAGCTACCTCTCCTGAGAGAAGCCCGCGTCCGTGTGCATTGCTGAGGTGACCAGACACCTGTGCGAGACGGGTTGCCATAAGTATATCTATATCGTTCGGACGTCGTGAGTATGCTACGTCAACAATTGCTTACAAGCTGCGAACCGAACTCGAGCTTCTTATCATCCGGCTCGGCTATAGTCATTGCCGAAACCAGCAACTCGTGAAATCCGGGGTATGCGCTAACATGTATTCACGTTCGCGAGAGTTTGGAAGCCTGAGTTCATCACCGACGTGGTACTTTGGAATCGTGGTGCAGATTTCACATGTCCCCCAATTGCCGGAACACGCTAGTCAAAATTATTGTCAGCGGCAACTTAACGATCTATGGAGCACTGGGAGGGTCATGATCCTCCTAAGTATAATCACCGGAAGCACGCTGGACTAAGAGCAAGATGCGACGTTAGCAAGCCTGATGCTCTAAAATATAATCTACGTCAATATTGCCTTAATGTCAAGGTTCCAAGTTACAACCATCAGTAACACAACAATGCACCTCTGCCGTAGTAAACCGTGCCACCTGAACAACACTTTCGTACAACACTCGAGCTAGATATCTGCTATTACATGCATATATTATGCGTGCGCAATCGTACAACATCGTACACGCGTCAAAACATGGTCTGGGTGTTTGCCCTTGCATTGATATTAACAATATCATACCTAATCCGAGTCTCCTTGTCGTCTCCGTTTAGACGGGCGTTGCTGGGGAATCGCGGATGCAGACACAGAAATCTTGGCTGAACTAGGATTGGCCGCTCCTCTTTGCGCGTGCCTCGCAGCTCTCGCGGAAGACCCATTGACAAGACCCATGAAGAGCGCGTCTGCATCGGCCTTAGGATCCCATATGCCATCCATTTCCACATTAGCAAGTCTGCCAAGGTGGCGCTCTGCCTTTAATAATAGAGCCTCTCGTTCCTCCTCCGTCTCAGCATCTACGCGCAGGGCTCTCAGAGCCCGTGCGACATACTGACAGGCGGTGTACTTTCGCATACTATTTTCATGTTCTGAGGCCGGCGTTGCGCGAGGAGTAGGGAGATGAATAACTTCGTCAAGTTCTTCGCGGATGTCCTCGAGTTGCTCGTCTCGTCGTTTGAGGTTACGTTGGAGCCTTGCAACCTCCTTCTCCTGTGCTTCCAAGGCGGACTTGAGTCGTGCAATCTCATCTTCAGCGTGATCCAATTCGCTTGCGAAAACAACTGGAATCTCATCGAATTCCTCTTCGATTCCATCATCGATTCCAGCAAGTGTAATGGCTGTGGGTGCTGGATTAACATCTGGAAACACCGGTGGTTGAGGCTGAACCTCTCTGACGGGTGAGTTATTCACATCAAGTGATGGAAGGCACTCTGCTACGGAGGTAGGTGGTGACGATAGAATACTAGGTGCCTCTTCGTATAATACATCCTGTATGGTAGCGTGAGAGCCTTGGGGAATGACAGGCGAATAGTGAATAGGAGTTTCAGGTGTTGGATTGGGCTCCACCAGGTGGGTTCTTTTTTCATATGCACCTCGGCTGGTAGAAAGTGGAAGTTTGATCGTCAAGCCGGTAGGCGCGTTTTGGGGTAATTGCGGTGGATTTTGAACGGTAGAAGGGTGGGCCGGGGATAGAGGTTCGAGGTTCGGGGCAGGGGCAGAAATGGTTTGCGAGGGACCTGATTCTTGATTATTCTTGGCTCGCGCATGTCCAGGCATGGACTTGCGTGCTATACGACGAAGGTTTTTTTCGGTGGTACTCCTCCATAGCTTGCCGGAAACTGGTAGTTTTAAAGGAGAGGCGTCCACCTGCTGCACGAGCCCCTCGATCTGTTCAACCGTCAGCTGAAGCACTTCAGCCGACTTTTCAATTTGAAATTGGCGTTTTCGTGGACATGGTTTGGCCCTTGAACGTGCACATGGCATACAACGCAACGAACCCTTTTGCGATGAAGGGTAGCAATTGCGTGATTGTGACACGCACGCTGCACACTGCAAATGAGCTGTGAGCTGAGAACATAAGTTGGGAGGAGGTTCATACCGGAGGCTGTTTTTCAACCCAATCCACGATGACATGCAGCGGCCATATCATTTGCCAGGCCTCGCGAAGTTTTGCCATCAGCTCCGGGTTATCTGTGATTATTTCTGTCCTATCTTCCAATAGTTCATCGACCTCTCGTTCCTCGTCGACTCCCATTACATCCATGTTTTCAGCGTAATACCCGGTTTTGGGCATAAGAAAATTATCTGGCAGTGATCAGTGTCGATGTGGAATATGTGCGAGGTGAAGGTTTTGTGTCACGTGTACATTTTGAATTCTTCGGTTAACTCTATCACTACTACCATTTCAGTTTAGCTTCAAGTTGCCAGCAGCCAGCTCGCATTTTCAAAGCTACTGATTCCATTTGGAAACAAAACGCAGTTGCCGCAGAACGTTTCCACAAGCAACTTATACCGGGCCCAACGGCCAAGTATTTGGAATGCTCTACATACTTGCAAGTCATCCGAAGTCCGAGGAAAACTATTGCAAGAGTACTGTCCTACAATCCAGCCCCTCTGCGTTGTGGCGGTGGCTGGAAAGACTTTCATTCACTTCATGGTAGCTGACTCTGGCGCACATGTTGCCCTACACCAGTTGAACTCATCCTGGAAGGCAGCACTCTTATCTTCAACAGACAGCGCGCAGTGAGGTCATGGTGCGTTATCTCGTGTAAGGCATATCTCGCGTGGAGCCGCGGTGGTATTGGTGAGGTACACTAGCATTTTCTTGGAACAGGTCACAGATGTACCGTGCAGAATTTTGCGACGTCTGCGTGCACGACCCTGTAGCATAAACAGCGCAATGGTTGCGAGCCAAGCCAATCCATCAAGAAACGTGTTTTCTTTTCGGTCTGGACTTCAGTTGCATGTTTCGTATCCTCCAAGGAAGTCAATAACGACATCATATGTGGCAGACCGGTCCGCCAGTTTTACAAAAAAGACATCGATACATCTGGTCCGTGTCCAATTTTCTCTACTATATTGATAAATACTTCAGACAATTATTATAAGGTTAACATAAAAGGAATTCCTCAGCTCCAGCAGCTCACTTGTGTTGCGACAACGGACATGTTGCAAAGGCACTCGAATGGTTGGTACGCGTTTACATAAAATAATATAACGGTGCCAGATATTCTGTGCAGAATTCTAAAAGTCAGTGGTACACGACCCATAGCATAAAGGGCGCAATCCGGGATCACCAGTATAAGTCGAGGCCTCCCATTATCCATATGCATATCATCATAGTGGTTTCGCTGTGCCATGTTCATCCCCAATATTCCTACCAAGGATTCGTCTGATTCGTTTGAATTTTGGTGGAAGATGACCACCAGCGCATTCCTGGTTCTTGCGGGGGGCGTCTTCGCTGGGTGGGTCGCTCATCAAGTCCAGCAGACGTTGACCCAATTGATCTCAGCAGATTGTCAATTGGTCTCATGGGGCTCGACGGACTTCATCTCCGTGTGTTAGCCACCTCGTCAGAAGAAGAGACCGAACGGACAAATGCACAGACTGGTGCGTGCAGTATCTGACAGGTGTCACCCAACTTTCAGCTGACAATGTTCAGTGTTGAACCTCATGCAAAGAGGTCGCCATTGGATGCTGGTGGTAAGTCTATACTTGCTCTCTATTCTTCTCACTCTCAAGCTCGTTCAAGGTGCTTCTTCTCAGCAATGTGGTTCGTCTCATTGAGTATATATGATTTCGTTTCGCGTCATGAGGGTCGCGTTCTAGATCATCAACGAGAGCTTGCCAATCTTTCTTGACAGCGCGGTGAGCACATTCTTGGCATATAGCCCCTTTCGGTCCAGATTAGATAGCCTTATCAACAATCAGATTGGAGGAGGTTTGATTGCTATAGTAATTTCAGCGACTGCCATTGGTGAGTAGCAAAATTTACGTATCAGGTCCAACTGATCGGACCGTCTTCAGTTATATTTGGGTACGCGTGCCATTCGTTTTGAGTACCATGAATCATGAATACTAATGAAACCTTCCTTTCTTGACGGACAGAGAGTAAGTACAATATGTCGTGCACTGTGGAGTTGTTTTTGTACCTACTTACCAAAAGGATCATACCTCAAGCAATTTGCGCAAGACACGGTCTCGCCATCGGTGCACGATGTGCACCATTTGTTCTCCATCTGATGTACCTCTTTGGTGTGTACGCAGTTTTGAATACCAGGAGTTTGCAAGTGACCTCTCCCCGGGAACAGCACCCGTCGCATATCCAATTGCAAAAATTCTCGATCGTGCCTTGGGAGTTCACGATGCGCACACCTACAAGAAAGCTGAACTTAAATCTTTTCTCCAATTCCACCGCACTGGCCAAGAGCCTTTGCGCGATGACGAGATTGGAATTCTCAATGGCGTCCTGGAGCTAAGCAGTAAGAACGTGGAGACTGATCATGACTCCCATTCATGTCAGTATTTCTATTAATTCCTTTTGTTGGGCGCTCAGCACTTACGGCGGGTGTTCATTGCAGGATGTTGTCATGTTGAGCTCGGATACAATTCTGGACCACCCCACTATCGACGCTATGTATTTGGACAACTGCTTTTGTCTTCGCAGAAGCGCACTAACACCTCCTTCAGCCTTGCCAGCGGCTACTCTCGGTTTCCCGTGCACAAGCCAGGAAATCCGCTCGCATTTGAGGGCCTACTTTTGATCAAGAAGGTGCATCTGACGCCACACTTCGCCTGAATAGCTTACTGACAATTGTGACAGTTACTGATGTACGACCCTGCACGAGGACTCCCAGTCTCGCACTTTCCCTTGTCCATCTTACCTGAGGCTCTGCCATCAATCAACTGTTTCCAAGCGCTCGACTATTTGTACGCTCTCACTGCGTGTTTCTATTCATACGAGTCAGGTGATGATGGAAGCGATTTTTTTAGCCAAACAGGACGTGCGCATCTATTATTGATCAGTCGGACACCTGGTTCACCTGGCGGCGGAATTGGTGTGATTACTCTAGAAGGTAAAACAAATCATGTGCACTTGTCGCTGCCTAACAGTTTTCATGTTTCGGTCTAGATGTTATCGAGGTATGGTATTCATTTAGCTTTCCTATGTATATGGCATGACGTTTCTCCCAGGAAATGATTTCGGAGGAGATCGTCGATGAAACTGATCAGTACGAGGACAATCAGAGTAAGCGGCATGCTAAGCGCATGATCGATGCTACTGTTATGAGAGAGTGCGTCCGTATCTCGCTATTTGGGCTCGATCATAATTCCCTCCTTCTATCTAGCATTGTTGAACTGGAGAGAAGTGCATTCACACGGACATCCACTATCGAACCTACGCAGGTAACTTCTGTGAACATTGAGACCGTGCCCCTCCTTCCTGGGTCAAGCCAGGACGACTGTCCTCAGGCTTATCGTTATGTTTATAATTCAATCGGCGAATCAGAACACTAGAAAGCATCGATATCCAGGATGCTGTATCTCATTTATAGCAATATTTGCTGGGCATCGTTGTGTATTCAAATGCTCATCAATCAAGCTCTTGGCGTCTGGCTTCCTTTTCTCGGGGACCTGATTATGATTGATATGTGTCCGCGTAACTTGCTTCTGAAACAAATGCAACCAGGCCCTCACGAAGGTTTTGGAAGTGTGGTATTCTGTTGTTGAGGCACTCTGCTTGCCCCTTCCACCAGCTTCTCTCATAGCAAGTCCGGCATCAAGATGAGCATCCTCGTTACCAGCGGTACTCTCGTTTCATAATACCTGTACGTTGGATTACATTCGATTGATGTTTACAACATCTTCCTAACTGTCAAACTCACTCTGTCCTTAGCTCGCGCACGTTCTTCTAGCCTCCGGCTCCATTAAAAAATTTCGTTTGATGGTGAATCCCGACAGTTTTGATCAGTTTGTCAAGAATCTAAGTTGGCAAGTGCACCTTTCGCGGATATATTTTATGTTTCTGAGACGACCCTCGCGAGGCGTGGAGGCGAATTCTTTTTCATGGACAGACTATCACATAAAGAGGAGGTTTCGGTGCAATGAACGGGCCTAGTTAAGATGGACTTCCGAGGATCTATTCACCGCAAAAAATTGTCAGCAGGTTTCGAACCACTGGCAACTCCAAGACAAACAGATTTTGACTCTGTTGTTGTAACCACTTGGCTAAGACCAGTTAGATGGACGTCCAAGGAAACCATCCAAGAATGATTGTCAAGGTGTTCCAAGAGAAACGGATTTCAATTCTGTCGTGGAGATCACTTGACTAAGACCAGTTAAGACGAGCTATCGAAGTTCCGAGGAAACCATCCAGGAGTCAAAGTGTGATGCAATAGAAAGAAAAAAACTTGTCGTCAGCAGGTTTCGAACCTGTGCAGTCACAAGATATACAGATTTTGAC
Organism: Suillus subalutaceus; assembly: GCF_016647625.1. NCBI lineage: Eukaryota > Fungi > Basidiomycota > Agaricomycetes > Boletales > Suillaceae > Suillus > Suillus subalutaceus. The sequence goes on from NW_024540434.1 coordinate 77,007, forward strand.
TCTGTTGCTCAAGCGCTCACCGGCGCTCACCGCTAGACTAGTAGACTAGTAGTAATTGGATAATGATGCATGCTCCGATGTCCTTACATAAATAGGACTCACAAAGCCCCTTATAATGCACGTGACTAGCCTTCTCAGCCGGCGGTATTATAAAGCTCGTTTATCTTTTTCCGACAAACTGTAGGCGAACTGAATGAATTGAGCAGTCCTTTTGTTTGCTCAGTCATTTTGTTTGCTCAGGGTTTGAAGTCGTTCGAAGGAATCAAGAATGGTCCGAATGATAACAGATTACCAAACACCGGAAATAGATCGCTTTACAAAGGGACAGACTAATTGGAGCAAAATATGTCCTAGCCCCAACCGCGCCGACCTTCTCATTCTGTTTAGGATAATACTACTGAGCCTATGGATATAGTGCGAGTACAGGTCCTGTCGCACGGCTGCAACTACGAAACGAGATCGGCCAGCTGCGTCCAGTAACCATGACCCACTGGCAGGACGGCAGTTTACGGTTGGGGGAAGGCTAGTGGGGGTAGGAAGCTTCAGACCTCGAGTCTCGCACATCGAAACCCTGAACCCACTTACCGAGGAACCCGTTTCGGCTATTTCCGGACCGAGCAGGAAGTTTGGTGTCTCCGTGCTGGATTGATATTAGTGAGTCGAGGACTGGCGCTGACACCGCTACCGATTTCAGTTGTGTCTTGGTTAACTCTGCTGCCATTTATGCAAGTTCCTAAAAGTTGCTAGCCTGCCAGTCCGCGCAATGGTTGCTCGTTTGGCAAGCTAAACCAGTCCATCAAGAAACGTATTTTCTATTCGGTCTGAACTCCAGTTGCATCTTACGTATCCTTCAAGGAAATCAATAATCATGGCATCATATGTGGCAGACCGGTCTGCCAGTCTTAAAAAAAGACGTCGGTACGTCTGGTGAGTGTCCAGTTTTCTATATTGATAAATACTTAAGACATAAGGTTAACATAGAAAGAATCCCTCAACCCAGCAGCTCACAGCCTCTCTTTGTGTGACGACAACGCAAAGCCTTGCGCCCGAATGGTTGGTACACATTTACATAAAAGCGATAGGAACGGCGTCGGATATTCTTTCGCAGAATTTTTAAATGTCAACGTTACATGACCCACCGAGCATAAAGGACGCGATCTAGGATCACCGGTATAAGTCAAGGCCTCCCATTATTTGTATACATATCATCATAGTGATTTCGCTGTGCCATGATCATCCCCAATATTCCTACCAAGGATTCGCCTGATTCGTTTGAATTTTGGTGGAAGATGACCACCAGCGCATTCCTGGTTCTTGCGGGGGGCGTCTTCGCTGGGTGGGTCGCTCATCGAGTCTAGCAGACTGTTGATCCCAATTGATCTCAGCAGATTATCAATTGGTCTCATGGGGCTCAACGAACTTCATCTCCGTGTGTTAGCCACCTCGTCAGAAGAAGAGACCGAACGGACAAATGCACAGACTGGTGCGTGCAGTATCTGACAGGTGTCACCCAACTTTCAGCTGACAATGTTCAGTGTTGAACCTCATGCAAAGAGGTCGCCATTGGGTGCTGGTGGTAAGTCTATACTTGCTCTCTATTCTTCTCACTCTCAAGCTCGTTCAAGGTGCTTCTTCTCAGCAATGTGGTTCGTCTCATCGAATATATATGATTTCGTTTTGCGTCATGAGGGTCGCATTTTAGATCATCAACGAGAGCTTGCCAATCTTTCTTGACAGCGCGGTGAGCACATTATCCGGCATATAGCCCCTTTCGGTCTAGATTAGATAGCCTTATCAACAATCAGATTGGAGGAGGTTTAATTGCTGTAGTAATTTCAGCAACTGCCATTGGTGAGTAGCAATATTTACGTATCAGATCCAACTGACCGGACCGTCTTCAGTTATATTTGGGTACGCGTGCCATTCGTTGGGTATCGTGAATCATGAATACTAATGAAACCTTCCTTGCTTGACGGACAGAGAGTAAGTACAATGTGTCGTGCACTGTGGAGTTGTTTTTGTACCTACTTACCAAAAGGATCATACCTCAAGCAGTCTGCGCGAGACACGGTCTCGCCGTCGGTGCACGATGTGCACCATTTGTTCTCCTTCTGATGTACCTCTTTGGTGTGTACGCAGTTTTGAATACCAGGAGTTTGCAAGTGACCTCTCCCCGGGAACAGCACCCGTCGCATATCCAATTGCAAAAATTCTCGATCGTGCCTTGGGAGTTCACGATGCGCACACCTACAAGAAAGCTGAACTTAAATCTTTTCTCCAATTCCACCGCACTGGCCAAGAGCCTTTGCGCGATGACGAGATTGGCATTCTCAATGGCGTCCTGGAGCTCAGCAGTAAGAACGTGGAGATGATCATGACTCCCATTCGTGTCAGTATTGCTGATAATCCTTTTGTTGGGCGCTCAGCACTTACGGCGGGTGTTCATTGCAGGATGTTGTCATGTTGAGCTCGGATACAATTCTGGACCACTCCACTATCGACGCTATGTATTTGGATAACTGCTTTTGTCTTCGCAGAAGCGCACTCACACCTCTTCAGCCTTGCCAGCGGCTACTCTCGGTTTCCCGTGCACAAGCCAGGAAATCCGCTCGCATTTGAGGGCCTCCTTTTGATCAAGAAGGTACATTTGACGCCACACTTCGCCTGAATAGCTTGCTGACAATTGTGCGACAGTTACTGATGTACGACCCCGCACGAGAACTCCCAGTCTCGCACTTTCCCTTGTCCATCTTGCCTCAAGCCCTGCCATCAATCAACTGTTTCCAAGCGCTCGACTATTTGTACGCTCTCACTGCGTGTTTCTATTCATGCGAGTCAGGTGATGATGGAAGCGATTTTCTAGCCGAACAGGGCGTGCGCATTTATTATTGATCAGTCGGACACCTGGTTCACCTGGCGGCGGAATTGGTGTGATTACTCTAGAAGGTAAAACAAATCATGTGCACTTGTCGCTGCCTAACAGTTTTCATGTTTCGGTCTAGATGTTATCGAGGTATGGTATTCATTTAGCTTTCCTATGTATATGGCATGACGTTTCTCCCAGGAAATGATTTCGGAGGAGATCGTCGATGAAACTGATCAGTACGAGGACAATCAGAGTAAGCGGCATGCTAAGCGTATGATCAATGCTACTGTTATGAGAGAGTACGTCTTGTATTTCGCCATTTGGGCTCGATCATAATTCCCTCCTTCTATCTAGCATTGTTGAACTGGAGAGAAGTGTATTGACGCAGACATCCACTATCGAACCTACGATAACTTCTGTGAACATTGAGACCGTGCCCCTCTTCCCTAGGTCAAGCCAAGACGACTATCCTAAGGCTTATCGTTATGTTTATAATTCAATCGGCGAATCAGCACACTAGAATCTCAATCTCCAGGACGTTATGTATCCCATTTATGTCAAAAAGCAACATTTGCTGGGTATCGCTCTGTATTCTAATGTTGAAATGTTCATCAATCAAGTTCTTGGTATCTGGCTTTCTTTTCCCGGGGACCTGATTATGATTGACATGTGTCTGCGTAACTCGCTTCTGAGACAGAGGCAACAATATGGTATGTCGTCAATAATTTTGGTCCGTTGGTCGTTTGAGAGGATATGAGTGTACAAGAGAGACTCGAGCATCGCACACCTCTTGAATTTGGAAGTGTCGTGTTGTTGACGCTTGTTAGGATCACAAGCTGTTGTCTGCACTGCTATTGATATTTTATTTTTATCTAGATTTATCGCGTATCGGAAGTCTGCACCTCAAGTCTGTTAATTCCGATCAGATTAAGTTCTGTGGCCTCCGAACGCCATCCCTGACTTCCAACGCTAGTGGAGGAGGGCTCTTGTCGAACACGATTGGTTTCCCATCTTCCGAAACCTCCAGTTCGGGCCTTTTCGGTTACAATCATATGACACTTTTAGTATTTGTTAGAGGCTTGTCAAGTTGTCTTTGTGTATGTTATTCAGTTGAATTCTCGCCGAGCTCCTTTTTTTTTCCCGTTATGTATACTTCGGTGGGTCACTCCTACATGGCGTCTTGAGCTCTCTGTTATGGGGTGTTCAAAAGTTTCGCGTTGACATCTCTATCGATATCTAGGCTGTTCAGTGCCTGGGTCTTACCGCAACAATTGAAAGCAAATAGTTCTTTATTCTGCCTCGGCATCGACATAAAACAGAGGCGCACTCAAACTACATAGTACACATTGATCAGAACGATATGACTCGGTCTGCCACTTTCAATTCTTCTAGCCTCGTTGAAGCCTTATCGATGAACACTTTTTCGGTCGGTGGCTCTTCCAATGCGATTGATTCGGACGACTTAAAATCAAAAGGTGGGGAGTTCACTAGGGCTCCGTGAAAAACTAACCATGACGAGTTTTTTTACTGGTTTTTGACAACAGTCAAAAAGTGCGTTTTTCCCCGGTCATTTGACTCTTTTTTTTCGCTACTATAATGCAAAGGCCCACTGTACAGGCCCTCGCGAAGGTTTTGGAAGTGTGGTATTCTGTTGTTGAGGCGCCCTGTCTGCCCCTTCCACCAGCATCTCTCATAGCAAGCCCAGCAATCGAGGGGCACCAAGATGAGCATCCTCGTTCAACCAGCAGTAGTCTCGTCTCTGCAACAGGGTCACGGTATTTATCGTTTGGAGGCATTGATGTTAGAGCGAAGATGTTGAAGGGAACTGCGTCTGATGAGTTGAATTGAGGTTGCCATCTCTTGGAGGGGACTGGATGAGAGAGTGTACACACGAATCGTCAAAAGCTTTAGGGAATGGACCAATTCCTGTCAATTTCCAAGTCGAAGCGAAGATCAACCGAGTACCCGAGTTATCGGGTCACCCCTCAGGCTGTACGACTCCGAGCTAGCTCAGCCTCGGTTGCCAGAGTGCCTGGTCAAAAAGTCCGAACATATATATAAACACAGAACTTGCACCGAACCATGCCGTACTTCACAAAGGACCTCGAAGACTACCATGAACAAAAACATTTCTCGGCTCCCATATTCAAGTGCTACCCCAGCAAGATCACGTAGCTATGGTGCGGCCCTGCCACCGGCCTGATTAGCTAGCCACCTCCCGCTACATACCAACGCACCCAACCAAAACCCTTCCCATTCTTCCATTATCCTGCCGTTGCCCTACACATCTAACCAAGACCTTCCTCGTGCTCGCGCTAATCCGGTGCTGCCGCCAGACCTACCAGTCTCCCGATTCCCACTTCGACCTCCTGCACCTTCCTGTCGCCTTCAACCTCCTACACTTCCACAGCCCCCGTGCTCCGAGGGCAACATCCTGCAACCTCTCGCCGCCCTGACACGCCAACACAGACCCTTCCTCGCCCTTCCATGAACCTGGTGTTGCACACCTGACCACGACCTTTCTCGTGCTACCGCTAACCTGGCACAGTTTCCCATTGCTCACTTCGACCTTGCTCACCTTCTTGTTATTCTCGGCGCCTCGCACGGCCGCCTGTGATATCTCGTTCTTTCCCTGGTTGGCATCCTGGTTCTGCACTCTTCATCTCGTTCCCTTCATGCTACCCATACCTATATATTCTTCATGCATCGCACATCATATGGTTAGACTTCTTTGAATATGATATTGAGCATTGATTGGAGTTAACGTTGAGTGTCGAGTTCTTGCTCGGATGAACTGATACATGGCACTAAGCATTATGTTTGCTGGTAAGCTACTCTATCCTGACACAAACAAAAAATCAATGTTGCCGGAACATTGCAGTTCGATCCGGTTTTGACGGGCAACAAGTAAGTAATTGATGTATACGCACTGGGCAGCTTTCGAATTTAGAATCTCTCCACACACAGTCCATACACCAGTCAGCTAGCTGCTAATGCTACGTCTGACCCACAAGACGAATCCCCAACCCAAAGACTCCCAGCTAGTTGTCAAAATTTCAAATGTTCAAACGTGCCTTGCTGGCTCACCTCGACGCTATTGTTTGAAAGTAAGCAAGTGTCTGTTTTGGAATCAGGTACCTGCTGTAATAACATATTTGAAGTATGTAGCCTATTCATAGCGGTGATCATGCCCATGCTTCATGATCTGGCTATGACCTTCGTTAGTAAGCTAGGCCGTTGACATGTCAGGCTGTCGCAACAAAATTATTGTCATTGGGACATGGATCGATCTAATTGAAGTAATTGCTGCATATGTAGCTTTATCCGACATCAAGACGATGAAGAGCTGACCTAGCGGGACGCCTTTGGTGCCACAGTGAAGAGTGGCAGTCACCCCGATTCGACTGCCTACATACATGCGGATGCAATTAATGTCCATCGATCAATCTGTTTGGAGGCTTGCCGCCCACTAAGTTAGATCTATCATCTGATACGCATTGGGCCTCGCTAACAATCGTGCGAGAAATGAACTGAGTTCATCCTAGCTCAGCCTAGCTCATCCTGCCAGTACGTCACGTCGTCACCGCGTTGTGATCGGATGTTGTCTGGGACAATATTAATTCCCGATAGGCTCATGATATACTACTACGGACAAGTCGAATGGCGCGTCAACCTCTCAAAGACGTGGTCCAGACTGGTTACGAGTCTAGATAGTCACGCCGAAGTTGACATTGACTCAAGCGTTCCGACCAATCTGTCGCTTGATCGTGTGATGTTGCAAATATCGCTCTTACTCGTGCACCGTGATCCCTATCACGATCGTCGTCCGATTCATTATCGATACACAGCATTGACATAACGGCTTCTTCTTCCCTTATCCATGTGATTCAACATTTGCTGTGATCAATCAAGATTTTGATTCGAGAAATGGACACCCAAACTAATCACTATAAAGGCGATGGACGGCGCTATCTCAAATACACCCCATCCCAATATGACCGTAGTCTTAGATGATCCCTCTTTGTGGTCGTTCATCAGCTATAACTCTTTTATCAACTATTTCTTAGGTTCGTAAAGAGCAATTGTGATGCCAACGGTGATATCTCAATATATTCGACTATCGCTTCACAGCTGCAAGCTCCACTGTGGTGGTATACGATTGGGGTGAGCGATATTACGTTCCGAGGGATCATTGATATGTTATACAGTATTCAAGCGTTAACATTCGGGCAAGAGGTAAGTTGATGTCATGACCTGTAGGCTGCGCGTCTCACTAAGAATGCTTTAACAGTTCGAACTCGTCTTGGTGAGCAAAGTCCTGTATCAGAACCAAACAGGCTGATGCAGTTGACTCGGGGCAGAGCCAACGTTGGTCTTTCATGACTGTTCTTTATATTTGTGTACGTTATTGCTACGAGCGGAGTTGGCATGTTGTGCTGACTTCAACAAATGCTAGGTGCGCTACATTGGAATACTATTTTCTGTGTACGTTTACAAGCCTATCTGCATAACACTGCAATGTGCTAATAAGTCATATTTCGCAATCAGCATGAACATCCTGTGTACGTGTCCTCAAATATGCTCGCTCCTTCTGACTGGCAGTATGCAGCGATTCTCCCTGTCTCGATTGCCGATGTAGTGCGTATTCTGCACCGATGCCTGCCACTCCCATTTAACTACTGACTATGCTCCTATATAGGAGTGAGTCATATTCTCTGCTAGCTCGTGTCCTCAAGAAAATGACTTCAACAGCTGTGAGTTCATTTGAAGTATTTATTCCACCACCAAGTAACTGGGTCTTCAGGCATTATGATTTGGTACATAGGGTCATGGACCCCTGTCATCGTGAATGGCTTGCTGGGCGGTGAGCTCACCCGCGGCTCCCTTACTGATATTGACTTTATTGAAATATCATTCAAAGTCATCATGATTGCTCGGATAAATGCCATGTATCATGGATCCAAAAAGTTGCTCATCTTTCTTGTTGTAACCTTGCTGGCTTGCACGATCGCCTCCGGAGTTATGGTAGTAATTGAAAACCTGGGTGTTTCAGCACGCAAGTTTTGATTATTGACGAAAGTCTTGAACACAAGGGACTAATGGACATTTACCAGAGGAGGCCGTCCTTTCCGGCTTCCATATCTGCATTACCTACATGGACACGAACATGACAAATCTGACTTACGAGAATATGATATCCACCGCTGCATGGGAGGTCCTCATCTTGTTTCTTACAGTTTGGATTGTTATAAAACATTTCCGTGAACTGCGACATTCGTGGACAGGATCGACCCTTGGGGACTGTTTAACGATGTTAATACAGAGTCACGTGTTTTACTTTCTAGCGTGAGTTCGGTGATTTGGATGTTATTATCTTGTTTCACTGAAGTTCCGCATTTGCTAGCTTTGCTACTGTGGCTTCTTTGAGAATTGGCTCACTTTCTCCAAGTATCACGGTGCGCCAACCTGTGACTGGCATCTGCAGCTGACCACTCTCTCATCATTTCTCTGCAGGACTCGTTGTCCATGGGAAGTGATATCTACTCTGGCATTTGGTCAATTGCACAGGTATTGCAGATGTTTGTGCTGGGACCGCGTTTGATCCTCAGCATTCGGGAATATCACGCTAAGATCGTGACCAGGGCCGATGGGGGAACACGCATGATGACCATCAGTACTTTCCAGGCTGGTGGAAATCCGTTGACTGGCAGATATGTGTAGCACAGACAACGATCCAAATGATCAACCATGGTACTGTGCGGGGAGCATGCATATTTATTTGTTTCGTTGTGATATTTAGCCTCGTCGCGTTATGTATTCGGTGTTTCGAAGTGATTTGGAGGATAGGACTTCTCATACTTTCTGCCACCTGGGACACGGAGTGCCACATCTTGCTACCAGCTTACCATTATGTTTCGTTGTCGTATTAATGTTTTACAGTAATATGCTGGCCCACTGTCATCGCTGATAAGCACAAAAGCCTGTCGCAGGTTACTGCGGTGCGGCCGGAACATTGCTCACGCCAAGCATGCTGTACCGCTGAACTTGATGTATGCTCGAGCCTCCATCAAGACAATACGTTTATCGAAAAGCTTGGTGATACATGAAATGCTTGCAGTAACCCAATCAACTTTGTATTTCCTTCTGTGAGTTTCTTACGAAAGATCTCCTTATGACGTCCGAATGCAACACAGCGATCTTTCCTTTCGATATCAAGTATAAAGCTTAAGGACGAGGATACAGTGAAGAAGTTACGACCGATGAAGCCCGCGTGCCATAGACGGTAAGCTATGCCGTCTGATGCAAGAAAATTGACACCAGTCTCGAGACCCCATCCGGCGAGTCCGTATGAATGGACATTGCGGGTGAGAGGCGTTGCTGTTGCGGGAATAAAGCCAGAAACGGCGATCGATGCTATAACTGACAGAGTGTCACCACAGATAGCTCCTTGTCTTACATATCTAGCTTACTGCAGTGAAGCATCCAGATAATGAACTAATGATGATGGGTTAACAAAACGAATGTTACACTAATGGTAGACACGATAAATATAGCGTACCGGTATGATACAAATCTTGAAGTTGCGACCCCAGATCACGTATAGTCTCCAAGTCTGAAAGGCAAACATTCATTTTTGTGTTGTGATTGAGCCTGGACCCGAAACTCACTAGGAGTAATTCTTGAGCGAATGTCTAGAAATAATAGGTATCAGTCAAACGACATTGGAGATGCTGATGCCTTCGCCACTGAGACTGACGACATATACAAAGAAGCCACCGACAAACAGTTCGTTGCCACCAGGGATTTTGGAGTTGTATTTCGTTGTCTTGTTTTATTGCAATTTTCATGCAAAAGATGAACATTCAAGGTGTCATTCGCGTTAAGAAAATTATTACAAAGTAAATGAGTACATGTTGGTAGCTCATCTACGAACAAACTGATCCGAGAATATCCAGGAAATGGCAACTCCATAGTCTGTCTATGGTAGACTTCTGGGGCTTGTTCGCGTCGAGATCTGGGTCCAGTCTAGGGCTATCATGATGGCAACTGACATTTAGTGGAGTTTGAACAATCTGTGAGGTTGGCGGCGGCTGACTGCCCGCCCTCTCCCCTATTCACATGCCTTTTATGCTCATATAGCTTGCATGTGCTCCATTGCTTCGTGCGTGCGGCAGTCAACAACCAGCCGCCAGATTGACGTGAGTCGTAGTTGTAATCCAGCACAGATAGGTAGAGAACTTATGGTGGTTTGTGCCGTAGCGTAGAAAAGGACGTATCGAGTTATGTTTGCGGGAAAAAAAGAGGTAAGGAGATAACACATGTGGCGTTGGGCGGGCACTAGCAAATGTCATGAAAAGACTAGTTCGCGTTTACATAATTCGATGGACACTGGGAATAAGCGAGTCGTCGGGGGCTCCGACGCCGGCGTGTACCGTTACCACGGCATCCTTTCAGCAACATTTACGATTGTTTCATTTGCTTTGGTCGAAGCGAACAAGCCGCTGAGGACGACATATCGTTATGTTTGTAATTCAATCGGCGAATCAGAACACTAGAATCATCAATCTCCAGGACGGTATGTATCCCATCTATGTTGAAAAGTAACATTTGCTGGGTATCGCTCTGTATTCTCATGTTGAAATGCTCATCAAATTGTCAATCAAGCTCTTGCATCTGGCTTTCTCTTCTCGAGGACCTGATTATGATTGACATGTGTCTACGCAACTCGCTTCTGAGACAAAGGCGACAATATGGTATGTCGTTAATAATTTTTGGTCCGTTGGTCGTTTGAGAGGAGATGAGTGTACAAGAGAGACTCGAGCATCGCACACCTCTTGAATTGCAAGTGTTACGTTGTTGACGCTTGTTAGGATCACAAGCTGCTATTGATATTTTATTTTCGCAGTTAAAAGATCCGAGTCTCCATGTTTGAAGGGAGGATCAGAACCGGAGAATCGAGTTATCGGGATAACAAAAAACGTTAACCGCCCACAAAAAGTTAATTATTCGTATGTATTTACTTCTATTTATTCTAGGTATACTCAGAGGTTGGGCGTTGGGCGTTCGTTGGGCGTTGGGCGCCGGGGGCGTTGGGCGTTGGGCGTTCAACGTTCAACTTTGAGCTCTCCTATTTAGTAATTGTGGTGCTACGTAGGGTCTCTTGTCATCAAGGGTCATTAACATTCATGAAAATTACTATATATAAAGCAATTGGTGAGTACTCAGTCTTGGAGTTATGCGGTAGCTTATCAATGAAAAAGCAATGTCGTCGGAACACGAACCGGTTTTGACAGGCAACAAGTAGGGCAGCTCTCGAATTTAAAATCTCTCCACACACAGCCCACACGCCAGTCAGCTAGCTGCTAATGCTATACGTCTGGCCCACAAAACGAATCCCTAACCAGACTCTGGGCCAGCTAGCTAGTCAAAATTTCAAATGTTTGGCATTTGTGCCTTGATGACTCACCTCGCTATCCGACTCATCAAGACGATGAAGCTTAAGAGCTGACCTAGCGGGAACGCCTTTGCTGCCACAGCAGTCACCTCGATTCGACTGCTTACATACATGTGGTGTCCATCGATCAATCTGCTTGCCACCCGCTAAGTTAGATCTGTCACATCTGCTACGCCGCATAGCCTTGTTTTTGAAGGTACTTTCCTGATACCCCGGGCCCACCAACAATCGTGCGAGAAATGACATTGTGAGCTGAGTTCATCCTGCCGGCACGTCACCGCGTTATGATCGGACAATATTAATTCCCGATAGTCACTAGCTATATAGGCCTCTATAGGCTCGTGATATACTGTGATATACCACGGACAAGTCGGATGGCGTGTCAACCTCTCAAATACGTGGTCCAGACTGGTTACGAGTCTAAACAGTTACGCCGAAGTCGACATTGACTCAGGCCTTCCGACCAATCTGTCGCTTAACCGTGTGATACTGCAAATGTCGCTCTTACCCATGCACCGTGATCCCCATCAAAATGACGTCCGGTTCATTGTCGATACACAGCATTGACATAATGGCGTCTCCCCTTATCTACATGATTTTATCCATCAACGTCAACAGGTGCTGTGATCAATCAAAATTTTGATTCGAGAAATGGACACCCAAACTAATCACTATAAAGGTGATGGACGGCGATATCTCTGCACGCACTCAAATACATCCCATCTCGATATGACCGTAGTATTAGATGACCCCTCTTTGTGGTCATTCATCAGTTATAACTCTTTTATCAACTATTTCTTAGGTTCGTAAAGAGCAATTGTGATGCCAACGGTGATATCTCAATATATTCGACTATCGCTTCACAGCTGCAAGCTCCACTGTGGTGGTATACGATTGGGGTGAGCGATATTACGTTCCGAGGGATCATTGATATGTTATACAGTATTCAAGCGTTAACATTCGGGCAAGAGGTAAGTTGATGTCATGACCTGCAGGCTGCGCGTCTCACTAAGAATGCTTTAACAGTTCGAACTCGTCTTGGTGAGCAAAGTCCTGTATCAGAACCAAACAGGCTGATGCAGTTGACTCGGGGCAGAGCCAACGTTGGTCTTTCATGACTGTTCTTTATATTTGTGTACGTTATTGCTACGAGCGGAGTTGGCATGTTGTGCTGACTTCAACAAATGCTAGGTGCGCTACATTGGAATACTATTTTCTGTGTACGTTTACAAGCCTATCTGCATAACACTGCAATGTGCTAATAAGTCATATTTCGCAATCAGCATGAACATCCTGTGTACGTGTCCTCAAATATGCTCGCTCCTTCTGACTGGCAGTATGCAGCGATTCTCCCTGTCTCGATTGCCGATGTAGTGCGTATTCTGCACCGATGCCTGCCACTCCCATTTAACTACTGACTATGCTCCTATATAGGAGTGAGTCATATTCTCTGCTAGCTTGTGTCCTCAAGAAAATGACTTCAACAGCTGTGAGTCCATTTGAAGTATTTATTCCACCACCAAGTAACTGGGTCTTCAGGCATTATGATTTGGTACATAGGGTCATGGACCCCTGTCATCGTAAATGGCTTGCTGGGCGGTGAGCTCACCCGCGGCTCCCTTACTGATATTGACTTTATTGAAATATCATTCAAAGTCATCATGATTGCTCGGATAAATGCCATGTATCATGGATCCAAAAAGTTGCTCATCTTTCTTGTTGTAACCTTGCTGGCTTGCACGATCACCTCCGGAGTTATGGTAGTGGTTGAAAACCTGGGTGTTTCAGCACGCAAGTTTTGATTATTGACGAAAGTCTTGAACACAAGGGACTAATGGACATTTACCAGAGGAGGCCGTCCTTTCCGGCTTCCATATCTGCATTACCTACATGGACACGAACATGACAAATCTGACTTACGAGAATATGATATCCACCGCTGTGTGGGAGGTTCTCGTCTTGTTTCTTACAGTCTGGATTGTTATAAAACATTTCCATGAACTGCGACATTCGTGGACAGGATCGACCCTTGGGGACTGTTTAACGATGTTAATACAGAGTCACGTGTTTTACTTTCTAGCGTGAGTTCGGTGACTTGGATATTATTATCTTGTTTCACTGAAGTTCCGCGTTTGCTAGCTTTGCTATTGTGGCTTCATTGAGAATTGCCACACTTTCTCCAAGTATCACGGTGCGCCAACCTGTGACTGGCATCTGCAGCTGACCACTCTCTCATCATTTCTCTGCAGGACTCGTCGTCCATGGGAAGTGATATTTACTCTGGCATTTGGTCAATTGCACAGGTATTGCAGATGTTTGTGCTGGGACCCGCGTTTGATCCTCAGCATTCGAGAATATCACGCTAAGATCGTGACCAGGGCCGATGGGGGGAACACGCATGATGACCATCAGTACTTTCCAGGCTGGTGGAAATCCGTTGACTGGCAGATATGTGTAGCACAGACAACGATCCAAATGATCAACTATGGTATTGTGTGGGGAGTATGCATACTTATTTGTTTCGTTGTAATATTTAGCCTCGTCGAGCTATGTATTCTATGTTCCGAAGTGATTTGGATGATATAACTTCTCCTACTTTCTGCCACCTAGGACACGGAGTCCCCTCTACGGAGCGGCTGATCGATGTTTGAAGCTCCACGAGTCACTTATACAAGGCCCAAGCAGAAACAGATGCCAAGCGCATCCTGTAATAACAGCTAACTTGCGCTGCAGTCACTACGTATGACACACAAGCTAAGTGGTTGCGCATCTTGCTACCAGCTCACCGTTGTGTTTCGTTGTTGTATTAATGTTTTATAGCAATGATTATGCGGTCAAGGAGTCAATGGCCCTTATCATTGAGAATAGCGAGTACCAAATTTTAGAGTTGTACGAGCCTTGTGGCAAGGAGTCGAGTAGATCGATCGATGGTCCGAGAGACCTGAGGTATTCACGTTTGTTGGGGGATTCAGTGTGTCTTGGAGATAGGAAGATGGAAGAAATATACGACTAGCAGCTCCCCCGAACGATGGAGTAGAATCGACGGTTTATTAGTCGATGATGCAAATGGATTTGGCTTCGAGCTGAGAAGGGCGGAAGAAGGTTGTAGAAGGGGATATGTTGGAATGGTGCGTGTTGAAGACAAAGTAGCAGCCGATGATGTAACATTTGATGGGGAGAGTCAATGCATAGTTCCGATTGGAGCTAGTCGACCTGAGGGCTAAGCTGTTCAACTGTGAGCGTGCATTTAGTGTCATGTATATCGAAAAGGCCAGACTGCTCATCGCGTCACCTTTTCCTCTTACAAGCTCCCTTTTGGGCTTGGTACACGTTCACGCATAACATCGTACGTTAATCTAGTCCCTTATCAGTGTTGATATACCTGGCTAGACGAAATGGGAACTCAAAGAATGTGCAAGGGAATTGACACGATTATCTGAGTATCTCGAGCTCTGTATGATAGATCTAATAATCGATAATTCATTGAATCAAGAATATAGATTCGGATTATCTAATTGAGACTGACCTCTCGTGGTATGCACTTTCACGCCATCTTGATAGGATCATCTCAATGTCGAGAACGTCGAGCTATTTGATTCCAGTCAGTAACTTATATTCGTGCCCAGTGCTCTAGAACAACAACCGCAACATAATTCTACTGTCACATCTCCCTCTCCAATCTCTCTCTCCCTTCCTCGCACCTATTTGAGACTCGGCAACTGTGTTGCAGGTATGAGGTATACTAGGCATTCGTCCTCCAGGGCGGTTTGTGCCATGTAGCAAGCCGAGCTGTGTGTCGTCAAGACATGGCGTCCACCGAGACACGCTCTGGCGACAACATCATGTACCCAGGGCGAGAAGGGAGGAAGAACTTGCTGTTATGACTCAGAGAAGCTGAAAGGGGAGAGGTATTACGAGGGAGAACCCTAACCATTCTACGACGGAGCGAATGTAACCACAACTAGTTCAACAGCCTACGTGAACTGAGAAGGCAACATGGTCTTCTTTAGTAGACGAGCTACGGGAAGGGAGAGTGCAAAGGTGGGAACAGAGGACCTTGGGGGAGTACTTTGCTGGAGACTGTATTTGACTGGGCTTCGATTGAATCACAAAGTTCAAAGTTCAAAGTATGTGTCCAAAGTTTTTGATCACGTGCAGCTGTCAACACCGCGTCAAATGCAAGTACTCTTTACTTGACCTGAAATTTGAAAACTCAGCACTAGCTATGATACTTGTACATGCATAACCAGCTACTGGAAAGCTACGCTGTATCAGCTTCTCCCACCAACCACATCTGCCACTCCCACTTTGCACGAGGTGCGGCAGGTCTATATAACGCGGTGTGACATGCGCGTCTAATGATGTGATGACTATCCCGAATCTGTCTCGAGTTCCTTCCAAAGTTGAGGGTATGAAACGTATCAATACAATAGACGCCCGGCAGGCTATGTGTTTACACCGTGCAGTTTCTCACCCTCCACCTCTGCTCTATTTAAGGTTGGTAGAGGCATTGGTTTGGTGGCTAAAACCCACTCAGATTCAAACACACCACACAATCTCAGGCGATGTTCTCCAAAAACCCGAAGGCTGGAAGAACCAGGCAACCAAAGGCAAGAAGGCAGACATCCACATTTCACTACCGTGTATCTAATCTAACATAGAATGGCCCACATACTAAACAACCATCTGCTGAAGATAAGTAGTCCCAGAACGATAATGTGGTCCAGCTGCTGGGTGCCACTATATCAGCAATCAATGCTACCAAAGACCTTGTGCCTATCGATCTGGTGAAAGGCATCCTTGGAACAATTGCGAATATTTTGACTATTGCGCAGGTGCGTTGGCCTAACTCCCAGAAAGATTAGTGAAGACCTACGTTTATACAGTCGGTGATCAAGAACAAGTCCGATTTCCAAGCGATAGCCGACAAGTGCGAGACCATCAGGGAAATTCTTGAAAGAGCGACCAAAGGTGCTACCAAAGACGATCTGCAAGGATACTTGGGGCATGCATTAACTCAGCTCAACAAGTGAGCTGAACCAATGTTGCCATCGCCAGAATCTGATGACACTGTCCAGGTCAGTAAAGCCGCATCAATAGCAACATAGAGTCATCGAAGGAGGGATTTTTGCACCGGCTCCTCTCTGTCACCATCGATCGCGACCGGATTACTAAATGGGAGAAAGACTTGGATCAAGCCCTCGTACTATTCAGAGTGAGTTTCTTGAACTATACCTGAGTTTCTCCTGCTAAGTAATAGCCTTAGACGGAAGCGATCACTGGCATCGCGATCAGGGTGGAGAAACTGTCTTTGGGACCCAGGGACGACGCTCGTGGGATCAATGACACCCAGTAAGTTGTCATTTTGCATCAGTAAACTATAATGTTCTGTACAGAGCTGTACAGAGCTGTACAGCATCCCAGCCGTATAGCTTGGTCCCTACTACCTAGCTCACTACAGTAGCAGACCTTTCTGTCAATCCCTGTACAGATGCCCACAGACACACCCAGTGAGGACTAAATAGCGCTGGTTTGCTCTGTCTATGGCTGTACAGACACTCACAGACCACTCAGAAAATGGGAGTTGTGCAGACATTGCTCGTTGTACATATTTTTTTCACTCAATACAGTAGCATAGCCACAAATGACATATATTGAATCTCGGATCACGGAAACACGAAAGCACATAACAGTAGGTAGTAGTAAATGACGAATCAAAAGAAATGCGACTACAGGGTAAGTGAAGAGTGCGGAATACAAAGGTTTAGTCCAGAATAACCTGGAGGTGGTCATGTCTCGCCTCCATAGCGCCGCCGTCGAGCTTGAGATTTTCGGCCCTGTATGAATGAAATCAGTTGAGGTTTTTCATATGAAAAGAACTTACCATCCGGCTTCGGCCCATTCTCGAAGTTGTGCTGACAATCTAGGGCCGTGATATTCGTCCTTGAGGGTATTTTTGATGATGTCGAGCATTTTCCGGTAGATCGGCGAGTATTCCTTCGAGGAGAAATTCGGATAACGTTTACCATTACCGTTCTTCTCAAGACCGTCAAAGACGCAGTGGAACTACAGATAGAAAAATCAGTACATGAGCATGACATCAAGGGGAGGAGAACACGTCACCACTGTGGCAACTAAGGCTAAGCATGATATTGGCAATTGTGTGCGGAAATGATCTGGCCGCCTCCGTGCAATCCGGTAAGGTCCTGTGTAAAAAAAGCAATGGATGCATCACGGAGGGCAGAATTAGCGAAGTTCCTTGTTCGCCCCTGTTGATCTTGCCATGAGTATGGGCATATTTAGCGCAAAATCACTTACATTCTCGTCTATTCCAAACCGTAAATACAAACCACCCTGGAGTAAATTTTAGCAGCATTTTCGACCCAAGTTGCACGTTGTTGAGGAGGAACCGAAGGCGGAGGCAAAAGCGAGTATGATAGCGGCGCGATGCTTATTGCAATCTTCTTCAGATCAGACCGCCAAGTTGACAGGTCGTCATACAACTGTAGTACAAATGTGAGATGCGTCAACAAGGAATTATGAATGTAAGTAAACCACACACCAATCGCGTCATGTTATATTGCTGCTCTGGCCAGACCCCTGCATCACGATATGAAACAGATTAGTTCGGGATATTAGTTCGGGAACAAACAAGTACGTACCAGCTTCAAACTGTCTACCGTTCTTGTCCCATGCGACCAGAACTGAAAGTAGAACCTCGGAGATGGTTTCCTGGCATCTCCTTGACTAAAGGCGGGAATGGGTTTTCCAGGGCATGCTGCCCGCGACACTCTCCTTTGGCCTCCTCGAGAAAACTTTTCCAGCGTGGTCCATACCAAGCCAGTTGATCAGGCCTCGGCCCGTCAGATCCCTTGGGGTTCTTGGATTTTGGACCGGCGCTGAACTTGGTCGACAGACTCCGCCACTTGATTCAACAGCTGGAGCGTTTCAGGGTCGGGAAGGCGAGGCTGACCATTTTTCTTATGGTGGCGCTTCAATACATCCTCGGCCTTTGAGGTGTTAGTCTTTGAAATATTGTGAGCCTCATCTAAAACAGAACTACTCTCTCACCTGAGGATCCGATCGTTCCTGCTGCACTCCTGGTAAGGTGCCCAGAGGCTTAAAAGGTGAGAAACTGTGAGCATGATGCAAACGAATAATGAAAATAATACCTGGTTGCTGTTGTTGAGACGCATCCGGGCAGAGTCTTCATCTTCATCGCGTGAGTATTGAAATTCGAAGTCTGGTGTCAGAGGGCGAGCAACTCGAGCCTGAGTAGGGAGTCCTTCAGCTGAAAATCCTGTAAATTGAGTCAGTGAGGGTAACTCCTAACATTAAATTCTTACCTGGATGTCCCTTCTGCCGTTGGTGAGCTTCCCCCCAACCAAACTGGGATTCATTATTCTCCTCCTTCGTCTCCTTCGTCCTCATCCTCGTCCTCGCCCTTGCCTCGTCCTCACCCTCTTCGTTGTCGTCTTTGTCA
The DNA here is from genome assembly GCF_016647625.1 of Suillus subalutaceus. Classification (NCBI taxonomy): domain Eukaryota; kingdom Fungi; phylum Basidiomycota; class Agaricomycetes; order Boletales; family Suillaceae; genus Suillus; species Suillus subalutaceus. The sequence goes on from NW_024540434.1 coordinate 95,811, forward strand.
ATGTCAGTGTCAGTACCACTACCGCTAGAGTCGCTGTCCTCCATCGGATCCTACAGCCTTGCGTGAATTGCTAGCGACGTCACCTCTCACGCAGGGCCGGGTCTATATTGTAATCTGACAAGGTAGCAGTTTGTTTGAGGTTGTGAACTGCGGGAGTGATCAGCGAAAGTATTCTGATTGCGCTGCTCAAGATATGGGTTATTCAAGACTTGAGGATTGGGCTCTGCGCCAGGAGGGACAACACGATTGGTGGTCGAAGCTGCAAAACCAAACCTCCCGCCATTTTGCTGCAATAAAAAATGAGGCACCGGGGCTGGCACTGAAGTCTGAGGGGTCAGGACTGTATGGGGGGGGAGCACCTAAACGCACAATCAACACCACCGACAACAAAGACTGTGTGTTATACCTTCTGATGATTCTTTCGCCTTTACGATGTGTTCTGGAGCCTGAGGGTTCACGGGATTGACCGTACCAAGAGATGTGGTGCCCTTGGTTTCCGATTCCGGACTTAGCCTCTAACACTACCCCAATTTTCTCCAGCTGGGCATTCCTACCCCCTGTTCCCGCATTGGGGCGGACGAAGGCGAGGAGCAGCGTCCGCTGCATCAACTTTGGTTAGACCAAGAGATACAAGCGGCATGCTAGGAATTTCGACGGGGTTTGCTGCACGGGGCTTCTTCGGTAAGCTAGCCTTTGAAGCGTCAGAAGCTTTGCGCTTGGACCTTTTCTTCTTGGGACTGGCTACTGCACGAGGAGGCATGTTGCAATAAAGAAAGCAGCAAGACAGGTAATTTACAAATCAGACCACCATTTTATACAAATCTTGGCGGAAGGACTCGTATAGCCTTGACGGTTATTGCGATGCTTATCGGAGTACTGCTACGGTATTTGCCTCGACTGTATGCAGGACGCAGCGCTGATGGAGGTAATCAAAGACTATGCACCGATAGAAAGACATAAAATTCGCACCTTCGAGTCAATGCGCAGCTGTGTTATTACGTGCAATTAATTTGTAAGTGTGCTGTTGGCGTCACATATCCAAGTCAACATATCATTATGTAAGAAAAACGTAAACTATAAGGCAAACATATCGATGTCAGTCGTACATGACTCAGAGTAGATCTACAAGTAGTCATATACATGTCAGGAAATACGTGACACCCATCCGAGTCAGTGTGATAACTACTAATAAGAAAATGCATACGATATGCAATATGTTACACCTGTTCGGATGTCTCCGGCAAGTCGTCCGACTTCCTCCGCTTCGGCATGGGCAAAGACAGTGAAGCAACACGTTTCAAGCTACTAGTAAGAGCAGTGGCAGTTTTCTTGAGCATTGTCACAGTGGATTGGAGCTCCTCATCATCGGAAAGCTCCTCAGATGAGAGTTGAGTATGTGAAGAATGGCGTCAAAGGTAACAGGGTTAACCATGTTATCCTTCAATGCTGCACACCAATCCTTTGCAAGGGGGATGAGGGGTTTGAAGTATGGGTGAAATTCGTTTATGAGACGCTGTTCATCCAATGGATTCGCGAAAAAGGTGATCTTGAAGGCAGCACACGATGCCAGGTCAAGGCTGGTCCAGCGATCGAGTAAGGAATTGGGCATGCGCTCCTGACGGACCGTGCCGTTGGGACCGCAGAACTTGATGCAAACCCAAGCGAATATGAAGAAAAGAGATTCAAGATCATCAGAGTAACCTTGGACCACATGAGAAACGGGCAGCGCTAAAGAATCTGAGGAGGTTTTCGGTGTTTTCAGGGCAGGAGCATTCTTCGATTTCGATTTGTTTGCTTTCATCAGCTTTTTCTGCTCAGCGTCTGCAACCACCTTTTGTTGCAAAAGCGAAACCTGGCTGAGAAGCATGCGTGACATGAAGGGGACCGTGCCCTGGAAAATGAATCAATGTTTGAAACTCGATATGAAATGAATGTACTTACCGTACCACCGATGGGATATTTATTGTCCGCAGCAATGCGTACTGCAAATTCCCAGTCAATAAGGAACCCCTTGCTGAGGTCTAGATCATCCAGGATCATCGCATTATTAAGACTACAATCGCGATGCAGGATCCCGCGCTCCTCCACCGCCGTTCTCTGGACTACAAGAAGAAACATCAGTTCAATGCTCTTACACAACTCAACTAGTAGACACTTACTGATCACAATGTCCCTTAACGCTCTCACGAACTCTTTCAGCGTTCGAAACATGTGGAGGGGGCGAGCACACGGCTTTAGGACAAGGCGGACATGAGTGCGACTGGTGCCCTTGGTACTCCGGCGTTCCCTTTTGCGATAACTTCGAGTGACGTCTCGCCTTCTGATGTCGTGACGAGCCAATAATCTAGCTCGGGAACGCCAGGGACACCTTGCATTAATTTCAACATCTCTATCTCATTCAAAATGACATCTTCCCGCTTGCCGAGAACCCAATGGTCCTTGATGATAAAATCTTCATCGCCCAGACTGGCCAGATAGCAGATACATCCACGACCAACAAGCCCCCGGCTTGCAGAAAGAATTCGCTTGATAATGTACACGTCATCCCCTACGCGGATCTTGCCACAAGGTTCAGGTGAGTGCGCAGAGTAGGGAAATTGGGAAGGATGAGGCGTGACGGAAGATATACTCTCTGTCAAGTCCTGGGGAATTTGGGACGCGAGGCTGAGGAGGGGGGCACTGGACACCGTAGTGGGTTGCACTGGAGGGAGGGATGGGGGGAATTCTTCCGTTTGCATAGTAGATTCAATTGAATTTCCTTCAGGTGCGTCCTCCGAGTCAGTTAAGCGTTCCTCAGAGCCAGAGTCATCAGAGACCACAGACTCGAGATCATCGTCAGAGTCATGAGAGACTACAGACTTTATATCATCGTCAAAGGACGGGTCCCGAGAGCCCAGTTCATCGAGGGATTCAGAAGTGGATGCGGCAGGGTCTGCTGAACTGCTACGTCGGGGTATGTTCTTGATTGGGCGATATTCACGGATTTTTGGAGGGGGTGGCGAAACAAGTTTCGTGAACGAAACCGTTGAATCATACCGACACATTCTAGATTGCCGAAATTGATAACAGCGATTATATGAGAAAATAAGTCGGGTTGCTGATATGTCGAACCGGGTAGATACCACGCCACCAGAGTGATCATACAGGAGGACTCTGAGATGACGATAGGCATTAGTGAATGATAATATGAGCGAAAAGCGCCTCCAGGGCTGTTCGCTCATCATGAGGTAGGCATGGGTGTCTGGAGCCTTCCCAAGCCGCATTGCAGGCTGTAAGGACTATGTGTCAGCTCACCGGATACCCTGATATTTCCCCACTTTGCTGTGACATCGTCAGATAGAACAAGGTCAGGTTTGCGCTTTATCTCGCTCCCGGGCAATGCCTTGTGAGCATTGGCTGCGCTCCATGTGCGAGTTGCATAACACTCGCGTTCTAGGAGGGGTTGTGATGCTGATAAACAGCCAGCAAGAGCATTCATAAAGGATGCGAAAATTTCTTCGTAAGTTGCACTCTCTGCAACCTCTGGGTCCTGACTCGCTGGAGCACCGTGGCTACTACCACCACTAGTGTCTGAGTCCGAGCCACCTCCAGGGGGATTAACTGGAAGATCCCAGTTCCAAGTACTCGTTTCGATGTTGTATAGTGGCACGAGAGAATCTGGCGATAAGCCATGATATTGCGATCTGACGTGTTCGTTGGGATGGATGATTTTTTTAGAGGAATTTGGAGTTCAGATACATGAGGGAGAGGGACCTTGAAAGGTTTAAAAATATGAGACAGCAAGTGCCCCAGCGGTTGCGATGCCTCTGGTGCGTCCTCGTGCGTAACCAAATGATTGAGTTCGTCAGAAGTGATTTTGTTCATGGTATGGACATCGCTGACGTCGGGGATGGACAACAAGGAGGAAAGTTTGATTCTGTTGTCAACCGTCCTGAAAAAGGAAGCCATTTTTTGTCTGGTTTGCGCTAGTATGACAACGTGGGATCGTTTCAGACAGTGCTATCATGCGCCGCAAAGCGCAGCATTCCAAGAACTAATAATAAACGGCTTCTCACCCAAAGCGATTATCTTACTAGTATACATGAGTTAAAAAAAACCAATCTGTGAAGCTACATGAAAGAGGGAAGAATGTGTTTTTGTCCCAGTATTTATTGAGCCAAAATTCTGAAGCATGTTCCATACTGTTATATTGGGTGAGACGATTGTCCGCACTTGCACCAAAGCGAGGTACAAGGTTGACAGGTGCCCTGAGCTGCGTAACTGGTACGACATCACCCACCGAGTACCATTTGAGCGCTTCGCTCGTTTAAGTATGTGCATTTGAGTACTCGGTTCACGATTACTTCCACCTTGTGGAATGATGTCGAAGCGATAGACGTAGGTGAGGAAGCGGTCCTTCCATGACCAATATGTGCCAGCTTTTCCAACAGGACGCAGAATCAGCCTAATTTCACCAACGGTGTGCCCTGAGATTTAATAATGAGAATAATAAGCACGGGAGGAGAGAAAAACGTACCATGAAGACCATCGGCAGGCCATGAGCATCTCGCATTGTCGTTTACAATGACCGGATCATACCGGCCGCAAGTCCAGACACCAGAAGGTGGTGAACAATTCAGGGTCTGAGCAGGCACGACACTGATATCATGAAGATCCGTATCCTGCAATCGAAGCTTGAACCAGACCTGGAGCTTTTCGAATGGAAGTGAAGCGGTGGGTTTAGCTCTCCTAGCCCCCCCAATAGTATGAACGTAATCCTGCCCATGAGCAGCTTCGCGACTAAGAAAGTCAGCAATGGCTGGTCGCAGGTCTGGAACATCAAACTTGAGAGCTGTGTCGTCAACAGAAATGGATCTAATGGATGGACATGGGCAAGATGAAATGATGTACGTCCGACAGAGAATGAGCACAATGGCATGGGAACCGTCCCCACCTCCCTGTCCTGGAGGAGCTTCGCAATTGCAAAGTGATTGGTGATGGGGCGTGAATGGCCAGGAGATGTGATGGTCGCAAGAAGTTCTGCTGGGATGTCATCATCGTCATCATTGTCGACATCGAAGTCGACATCATCAGAATCAGAATCACCATGATCTGTAGTCCGCTGATTTGAGCCTGGGATGTTTTCCAGCAGACTCGTTGTGAGGTCGAAGCGAACATTTATCAGCGCGGTCCAGATGA